>NC_064649.1:85642015-85945045 GCF_023864345.2 Schistocerca serialis cubense | reverse complement strand
CAGTGCTCAGAGCTATTAGAACCATTTGATAAAATCAGAGAGATTAGAGCACACACAGAGGCATACCGACAATCTTTCTTTCCACGAACCATACGAGACTGGAATAAAAGGGAGAACCGATGAAGGTACTCAAGGTACCCTCCGCCACACACCGTCAGGTAGCTTGCGGAGTATGGATGTAGATGGAGAGATGTAGAATTTAATACACCAGAGTGACAAAAGGCATGGGATATCTTCTAATATCGCGTCGGACCTCCTTTATGCACCTCGACTACTACACCACACGAAGCAAGTCTCGACAAGTCGTTGGAAGTCCCATGCAGAAAAAAATGAACCGTGCTGCCTCCATGCAGGATTTTGTGCACCAACTGACCTCTCGATTAAGTCCAATAAATGTCAGATGCGATTCATGTCGGGTGGTCTGGGTGACCAAATCATTCGCTCAAATTGTCCAGAACGCGAACCAATCGCGAACTGTGGCCTGATGACACGGCACAGTGTCATCCATAAGAATTTCATCGTTCTTCGGGAATGCGAAGTCCGTGAGTGGCTGTAAATAGTCTCCAAGTAGTCGGACATAATCATTTGTAGTCACTGATATCATGGAGCCACTATCAACCTGCACAGTGACATGTTGCCAACTTGGGTCCATGACTTAGAGGGTCTGCGCCACATCTGAACCTTCCTAACAGGTTTTAGCAACTAAAATCGGGACTCACCGACCACGCGACGGTATTCCAGTTGTCTAGGGTCTAACCAATAATGCTCGCGGGTGCAAGAGACGCGCTTCAGGCGATGTCGTGTTGTTCCCACTGGACTCTATAACACCCTAATGAACCCCAAAACTAGGGTGACCAGATGCAATTGTTTAAAAAGAAGGACAAACAGCTTCAACAAGGAAGACAAAGAAAAAAGAGGACACATCAAACGGGTCAACTGCAGATGAGGGATACCACCCATCAGCTTTGTACAAGTCACGTGACTTCCGGGAATTACCGGTAAAACTAATAGTTAATTGTTACTGATGGTCAGGTGGTGGTTAACTGAGCAATAAAAAAAATTAAAAACATTGATTGTGGTGACAGTGTGGCGTCAATTGTTTTGTTATGTCAGCAACACGGAGTTGTTTACAAAGCGAAAAACTTAAGACAATTCACCTCCCTTCATTGGACGCACCGCTACCAACATCTACAATTCAAGCAGCAGCTGACGATATGTAAAATGCACTTTAACCTTCCGAATACAAATCAATTGAATGATTATGCAACAATTTCTTGAAAGCTGGATATTTGCAGGAAAGGACATCAGAAAATGTACACTTTTCGTTTAGGCATAGCCAAATATTTTTCGTAACTCACTCGGTTAAAACTTAACTCACAAATCACACGTGCACTACAGGAGGCCAAGGCAATACAAAGCGAAGATACGGGACGAAAATTTTAAATAATCGATATTTGCATTCGCTTACAGATCGATCAACGATAACATCGACGATCCTGGTGCCACCTACTAAGACCGCCTTCGTACGTGTTTATCACAAAGGCTGTGGAAATTTAACTGTATTACGTTCAACTTAGCGAAAAAGCCGGATACTGTAAAAATCAGCCCGGACCCCAGACAAAGAGCTAAAAAGGAGGACATGTCTGGATTAATCCGGACTTCTGGTCACCCTACCCAACACCCAATTAGGAAAGACCATCACGATGTAAAGTAGGGAAAAGTTACGACAACTTTGCCGATGATATAACACCAGAAAGTCTTGATAAACACCAACATTAAGCATTACAGAGTATGTTTTGGTAGAAAGGAAGAAGAAAGAAAGGTCATTTAGTTATCTGTCAAACATCTACGTAATAATTGCAAATTAATACCATGAAAGTTATGACCAAAGAAATGTCGGTCAGAGATAACTTTTATGTGAAAGAGAGCTGTAAACGCTACGAAGAAATTCAATGCGTCATTCACGGAAAAAGTAAGTCGCTTGCTAGCTATCATGCTATCAAGTCATAGTTGAGCGAACGGAGCGTGACGAGATTGTTTTACTTTCAAGAGTCGTTGTTGCGTGACGTAGCCGCACGGATTTTGTGAACTGATATTCAGACTAGAGACTAGAACCGAGATATTATGCTGACTGTGTATACCGAGTTGCTGGACTTTATTAACGGAAGTAGGCAATACTGGACTCAACATTCATATAAGTGAACTTATAGAAAGGAATGGACAAAGTTTCGAAAGACTATAATACACGTTTAGTCACGAGTAGGTGACATTGACACGAATACATGAAGAAGATACAATTACGCCGAGGGTTAAAGCTCTCGTAATTGTCACGATACTTGAAACTAACAGGGCTGCCAGTGCTAATTAACCGTGTGGCGTGATCTTTATAAAGTATTTTGCGAAAAGGAACAATAAAATTGTCATCAAAAGTGGAAATTCAACGTATCGCCTCGATCATTCTATGAATATTTGGTAATTGCTCATCAAAAGTTAATGAACAGTGTCTATTTAACTTGGAAGTAAATTCGTGGACTGTTAGCTGTGACAAGGAAGGTTTGGACATACATAATATTACGACGCAAGAAAATTAAGACATTGTTAAAGAGTATCTATGGATCTTGCGTCATATAGAGCGAACAATTTTACTTAGCAACGAACAAACAACGAGCAATACGAAAATTCCTGGCAGATTAAAACTGTGTGCCATTCTGAGACTCGAACTCGGGACCTTTGCCTTTCGCGGGCAAGGGCTCTACCAACTGAGCTACTCAAGCACGACTTACGCCCTGTCCTCACAGATTCACTTCTGCCAGTACCTCGTCGCCTACCTTCCAAACTTTACAGAAGCTCTCCTGCGAACCTTGCAGAACTAGCACTCCTGAAAGAAAGGATATTACGGAGACATGGCTTAGCCACAGCCTGGGAAATGTTTCCAGAATGATATCTTCACTCTGCAGGAGTGCTAGTTCTGCAAGGTTCGCAGGAGAGCTTCTGTAAAGTTTGGAAGGTAGGAGACGAGATACTGGCAGAAGTACAGCTGTGAGGACGGGGCGGGAGTCGTGCTTGGGTAGCTGTCGGTAGAGCACTTGCCCGCGAAAGGCAAAGGTCCCGAGTTCGAGTCTCGGTCTGGCACACAGTTTTAATCTGCCAGGAAGTTTCATATCAGCGCACACTCCGCTGCAGAGTGAAAATATCATTCTGGGAACGAACAATAAGATCTGCAACTGAACTTTTTTCCTCGCTTTTGGTGATGTGGACGACGCGCATGAGGGAAGATTCATCAATTACTGCACTAAAGTGTTAACCGGACACATAATAATTCAACTTCAAACCATAAGAGACAATCAGAGTGTGCAGTTCGCGTTCACAAGGAAACTGTGCGGACTCGCAATCAAACTTTAATCATAATTAATCAGATCTCGTCAACCGACGGGGACATCCATCATCGCGCATCGCGTCTCGACTCCACCGACCGAGCTGTAGCAGTAACAGCTTTACGGCGTCGACAACACCAGCACGCGGCGGAGAGGGGACGTCACAACTCGTATTCGAGAAGACGACGGATCAAACCCGCGTCCGGCCATCCAGGATTAGGTTTTCTGTTATTTCCCTAAATAGCCCCAGAGCAAATGCCGTGATGGTTCCTTTGAAAGGGCACGTCCGATTTCCTTCTCGCCGGTCGTTGTGGCCGAGCGGTTCTAGGTGCTTCAATCTGGAACTGCGAGACCGTTACGGTCGCAGGTTCGAATTCTGCCTCGGGCATGGATGTATGTGATGTCCTTATGTTTGTCAGTTCTAAGTCTAGGGGACTGATGACCTCAGATGTTAAGTCCTATAGATAGTGCTTAGATTTCTTTCTGCATCCTTCACACAGTCCGAGCTTGTGATCCGTCTTTAATTACGTCGATCTCAACGGGACGTTAAACTCAATCTTCCTTTTTCGGCAAAGGCACTCGTGTCGGTCATCTACAGCCATAGACCATTACTACCAAATTTCGCCACACTATCCTAACGAATATGTTCGTCGTATATCGACACTGATTTCTGCGGTTATTTCAAGCAGTGGAGCTTGTCTCTTAGCATCAACAACTCTACGCAAACGACGATGCTGTCGGTCGTTAAGTGAAGGCCGTCGCTCACTGTGTTGTCCGTGATAATACGTAGTGCTTGAAATGTGGTATGCTGGCGCAATCTTGACATTATGGATCTCAGAATACTGAATTCCCTCTTCCAAAATGGAATCTCGCATTCGGCAGGACGACGGTTCAATCCCGCGTCCGGCCATCCTGATTTAGGTTTTCCGTGATTTCCCTAAATCGCACAAGGCAAATGCCGGGATGGTTTCTTTGAAAGTGCACGGCCGACTTCCTTCCTCTTCCTTCCCTAATCCAATGCGACCGATGACCTCGCTGTCTGGTCTCCTCCCCCTAAAAAACAACAACAAAATGGAATGTTCCATGGCTATAAGCTCCAGTTACCATTTCGCATTCAAAGTTTCCGCCGTGCGGCCATAATCAATTCAGAAACCTTTCCACGTCAGTCACCTGAATACAAATGACAGCTCCGCCAATGCACAGCCCTTTCATACCTTGTGGACGCGTCACTACCGCCATCTGTATATGTGCGTGTCACTATCCCTTGACTTTTGTCAGCTCAGTGTTGTTGTTGAGGTCTTCAGTCCTGAGACTGGTTTGATGCAGCTCTCCACGCTACTCTATCCTGTACAAGCTGCTTCATCTCCCAGTACCTACTGCAACCTACATCCTTCTGAATCTGCTTAGTGTATTCATCTCTTGGTCTCCCTCTACGATTTTTACCCTCCACGCTGCCCTCTAGTTCTAAATTGGTGATCCCTTCATGCCCCAGAAGATGTCCTACCAACCGATCCCTTCTTCTAGTCAAGGTGTGCCACAAATATCTCTTCTCCCTAATTCTGTTCAATACCTCCTCATTAGTTATGTGATCTACCCATCTAATCTTCAGCATTCTTCTGTAGCACCACATTTCGAAAGCTTCTATTCTCTTCTTGTCCAAATTATTTATCGTCCACGTTTCACTTCCATACATGGCCGCACTCCATACAAATACTTCCAGAAACGACTTCCTGACACTTAAATCTACACTCGATGTTAACAGATTTCTCTTCTTCAGAAATTCTTTCCTTGCTATTGCCAGTCCACATTTTATATCCTCTCTACTTCGACCATCATCAGTTATTTTCCTCCCCAAATAGCAAAACTCATTTCCTAATCTAATACCCTCAGCATCACCCGATTTAATTCGACTACATTCCATTATCCTTGTTTTGCTTTTGTTGATGTTCATTTTATATCCTCCTTTCAAGATACTATCCATTCCGTTCAGCTTCTCTTCCAGGTCCTTTGCTGTCTCCGACAGAATTACAAAGTTTTAATTTCTTCTCCATGGATTTTAATACCTACTCCGAATTTTTCTTTTGTTTCCTTTACTGCTTGCTCAATATACAGGTTGAATAACATCGGGGAGAGGCTACAACCCTGTCACACTCCCTTCCCAACCACTGCTTCCCTTTCATGCCCTCGACTCTTCTAACTGCCATCTGGTTTCTGTACAAATTGTAAATAGCCTTTCGCTCCCTATATTTTACCCCCGCCACCTTCAGAATTTGGAAGTTTATTTCCCTCGTTGTCAGCGGTTTCTCTGGCCAAACAGCAAAACTCTTCTAGCACCTTTTACGTTTCATTTCCTAATCTGACCCGGTCGTTTGACTTAACATCATCATGCCATTAGCCTTGTTTTATTTTTGTTTATGTCCATCTTAAAGCCCCTTCTCAAGAAGTATACCCTTCAAATGACTCTCCCCCCTCTCTTGCCGTCTCTGACAGAATTACGATGTCATCGGCAAACTTCTTTATTTACCTGCTTGTCTCAATGGACACACATTAATAACGACTGACAGCCGTCGTAATTAATTTGAAATAAATTCGCTGAATGGGCATATCTTGACATTAGCTGTGTTAGATATAGATATACTAGCTATTAGTGATATACGAGAATTTGTTGTGGACCGTTATTCGAACCCGGATGTCCCCCTTATCGTAAGTGGGAGGCGTGCATGAATAGTTAGGTGGTTACGGCGACTGTTCGCGATAACCGGCAAATCCGGGTTCGAGTCACGGCCTGTCAAAAATTTTTGCGTGTCGCCAATAGGTAGCCGTGTCAGATGAGCTAGCCATTACTCCACTATAGCATTGTATTAATAGGTAGTAGCAGGTGTACCGGTATGAAATGAGCGTTTTTTTGTGAAAATGAAACACTAATTTTGAATTGAAAAGTAAAAACATTTTATTCAAAGTACTGACCATTGCTTTCTATACATTTTGACCACCTTTTTGGCAATCTGTGGACACCACGCCAATAGAAATGTTCGTCTTTTGAAGCAAACCAATCAGACACCGAATTTTCGACTTCTTCGTAGGAATCGGAGTGTTCCTCAGCCAATGCGTGTCCCACTGATGAAAACAAATGGTAGTCGGAAGGGGCCAAGTCTGGTGAATACGGCGGACAGGGTAGCAGTTCCCAGTCAAGTGTTTTGATTGTATCCTGAACCAGTTTTGCTTTGTGTGCAGGTGAATTGTCGTGTAAAGCAAATACTTTTCCATGTCTTCTGGCCCATTCTGGTCTTTTTTCGATCAATGCATAGTTCAAATTGATCATTTGTTGTCTGTAGCGATTTGTTTCACCGGGTTTTAGAAGCTCATGATACACCACACCTTTCTGATCCCACCAAACACAGAGCATTGTCTTCTTGCCGAATCGATCTGGATTTGCAGTCGATGTTGATGGTTATCCCGGATTAACGCATGATTTATCCAGTTTAGGATTCTTAAAATAAATCCATTTTTCATAGCCAGTAACAATTCGATGCAAAATTGATTTTCTTTCTTGTCTTTGAAGCAAAATTTGACAAATGGTTTTTCGGTTTTCCATCTGTCTTTCATTTAATTCATGTGGCACCCATTTTCCACACTTTTGGGTCTTTCCCATAGCTTTCAAACGGTCAGAAATTGTTTGTTGTGCAACATTTAGCATTGATGCCATTTACTTCTGACTCACAGTATCATCTTCATCCAATATTGCTTGCAATTCGGCGTCTTCGAACTTTTTTGGTGGTCTTCCGCGTTCTTCATTTCTTACATCAAAATCATTATTTTTGAACCGTTGAAACCATCTTTTGTAAGTTGCTTTTGATAGAGCATGATCACCATATGCCTCGACAAGCATTCGATGCGACTCTGCAGTCCTTTTTTTCAAACGAAAACAAAAAATTAATGCTTTCCGCAAGTCATCACTTTCTGGTACAAAATTCGACACTGTTAACACGATGAAAACATATGATGATGTTTGTTCCATGACTTGAGGTATACTAAATATCTTTGACAGATGTCATATTAACCGAAAAAAAAAATTAAGGTTCGTTCACAACAAATGTTCCCTATCGACACATTTGTATCTTAACGCTCATTTCATACCGGTACACCTGGTATATCGATACCAAATACAGCTGGTGTCACGATATTCACATTTAACGAATTCATTTCGATTTAATTTCTGTTTAGTGTCCCCGATCTTCAATTCCTTTTTCGAATTCTACCTTGGTTTCCTTTACTGCTAACTTATATCCCGACTGAGTAACAAGCTTACATAATAAAATCATACATCTTTACGAGAAATATTACAGCATTGAAGTCCACGACTACCTTAATCAGGAATGAAACTGATCGGAAGATGTTCCCATGGCAATCCCAGAAGCTTGTAGAATTTGGGGTTTAAACACACTATGCGACATAATTGAACATTAAATAGAAGCTTAAAAATAGCGTTGACAGTAACACCACACAATTTCAGTAGGTTTGCTGAAGGGTTAAAGGTTTTTATTGACAAGATTGGTATGTTCAAATGTGTGTGAAATCTTATGGGACTTAACTGCTAAGGTCTTCAGTCCTTAAGTTTACACACTACTTAAGCTAAATTATCTTAAGGACAAACACACACACACCCATGCCCGAGGGACTCAAACCTCCGCCGGGACCACAAGATTAGTATATCCACACCCAAACCTAAGGACGTTTCTTTTGACAGTTCCTTAAAATTGCAGGAATACAAGTACTAAGGTTTGTTTAATTGTATTCAGCTATTTGTGACTTACTGGATTGAATTTAAAAAAAAATTGGAAGCGAATGCTCGTGGATGAATGATTACTAACTAGTAATGATATCCCTGCATTCGAATCACTGACGTCAATCAGAAGTACGAAAATCGCAGGTGAATGCCAAGTTGTCGTTTATGCTTTCCTTTATCCATCCTCAGAGCGGTTTGGGACTTTTATGGTACCTCTGTCTTTGTCTACTAAACTGTTTTGTTTCAGTCCGCATTCCTCCTCCTTATGCTGGTCTCAATGTATTGACTCGGTCAAGACCAGTGCAAGAAGGAATGTTGGCCTGAACAAAACAGTTGTAGTGGAAGAATAGTGGAAAGACAGGGCAAATTGCTGTAGTAGCACAGAAGTACGAGCACGCACTGATGATGGATAAAGGAAAACGGAGACAACTAAAAATCGTTATTAACCATCCTGGCGTTCACCTCCATGATTTTCGTACTTAAGTTTCACTCCAGTGATTCACACGTTCCACATATACATGTTTTGAAATTACGTTGTATTTAATATAAACACAGTCTATGGACTGACTTCAGCATATTATGTGATTACTTTGTCATTTGCAAAGAGTAATGTCATCTTTGGCAGCCTATTGCATACGAACTGATACCTCATGCTTATCATTATTATTAGATAACAATGGCGTCGTGAAATAAAATTTATATAATAATGGTGATTACATCGTGTTCTTATTTCTATCTGTTTACATCCACTTCAATGTTTGTTTTGCTATTGGAGCTTTAACGACAACTAGCAAATTTGCTGGGACTCCCTCTCCCATAATTTCCTACACAGTAAAGAGCTACACCAAAGCTGAAAATCACAACAGAATTAAAATATGATATACAGAATTCAATTCACAGACGGTATTTCTAAGAAATCTGTATATAAAACTAAACGCGGAAGCATTTATCAGGAACATCTGACAAGAGTAAAAATATTACGGAACACAAACCTAAGTATTGATAACTCCAGTGATTACGGCTTTAAATCATTCGTAGCTTATGTGGCACAATTAAAAGCATTTTTTTTTTTTTTGGAAAAAAACTAAGAATCCAGGGGCAGAAAAGAGGTTTCTAACCTGAGGCATTTGAATACACAACAGATGACTGCAGTCGCAATTAAGACACAATTCTCACACACGGTGCAAATGCAATATTGGAAATTGAACATCAGATAAATAAATTACATAGGAGAGAGGGCAACAGCAGAAATAAAAAGTAATGCATAGTGAAACGTTGTAAACGAAGCCCGGGGTAGGATGGAAATGTTAATTTATGCGTCCTTGAAGGCAAAATAGCCTCAACTTCTTTTAAAGTATTTGCTGCACGGTGCACCACCGTCTTAGATACACACATACAAAAATAAGACTAGCCCTTAATGTCGTTTGTCATGATTGTTTATCATCATCAAATCATTTCGGCAATTTATATATATTGATTTACAAAAAAAAAAAAAGGTGCATTTGTTGGACGTTACCCGGTGATGTTTACCATATCATCAATAGTGAAGAAATGGAAAATCTATTAACGCCAGTAAAAGTTCTTATTTCACAGGTTGCGATAATTCAGGAATCACATGATGGTTCCACTTGTTTTGATCCGGTGGTGTGAAAAACCTCATCGAAACGCACATCTGGACAAACAGATGAAGTTGATCGCAAGTTTCCTAGTTATTAGTTCAACGTCCTGGCGCCGCGCCATCACGTCTGGCGTCTTAGTTACGAAAAATGCGTCCAACAATCATTCCTTTGCGTTAGAATTGGATGCTTGCTCACAAAGAAACGAGCTTTAATCGCAAATTTGCCCTTTCCCACACGTTTACACCCTAACAAACCCAGCTTGGGCGTAACAATATTGTAATTAAAGAGTAGAGTACATATTGGTTACGTCCATATAGTTATTATGCAGAGCAAAAATCTTCTGCATGATTTATTTGTAATAGCCCCATAGTAGATCCTTATTGCGCTAGTCGCTCGTATTCTTGTTCCGATGGTTATTGAATATCTTTGCCGACTGCTCACCTGTCAAATGATACTCTCCTTCCGACGATCATATTCACAGTGAATTTCTACTTTAGATAATCGTTCGAATAAAGGAAACTCGTATTTAAGAAAGAAAACAAAAAAAGTTAAACATATGCCATGTTCTTCGACATGGAAGAGGTGAGACGTACCGCGTCCTTTCACTTTCGTTCAATACACATAAACTGCTAAATAAACATCGTGTCTTCCGAAACACTTCTTGCTTTGCACGTTTTGATCAATGTAAATAAAATCTTTATATGATCCCAGGTTCATTACTATATGAAACTACAGAAAAAATAACGTTTTCGTGTTTTGTTCGTTTTATGGCTTTATCACAGAAAAATTGGCTTTTGAAGAACGGTGTATTTGCTCACAGAGGGATTAAAAAAACTGCATATCAGTTCACAGTGAGATAATTTAAAACATGAAGGTAATTACAATACGATTTGTGATTTTGCATGTAGCAGGTAAACAAGATCTTGCTACCATCACAACTGACCATATATTGGTATCAAATTATGGTTATCAGAACCGGAGCCTATTAAAACTGATAAAAATACTTCGACAATAAGCAAAATCTATCAAACTAATTATCAGCTGAAACACACGATCAAATATTTGAGTAGTGTAGTTGTTAACTAATGCTATTTAATGGTAAACTGTTTTCACATGAACAAAAATTTGGAAAAAAATTTTCTTTTGTTATCGGTTTGAACATTACGACGGCTATTCTTCCGACAAAAATATAAGGTTGATTTAAATTTCATGTTCAATACAAGAGATCGACCTTAGTTGCCCCCATAAACAAATCAGCTGATACACAAAAAAATCTTCTTTGCATATCCCTGAATTAGCATATTATTATGATGTGTCATTCAGACTACTGTACAACGCTTATACTCCGTCAAGCAAAATACTATTTTCGTTCAAAGCACTTCTGAATCATAATAGTGACAAGTCCGCTCTCAGGCAGAGGGGTAGAGCGAAGTAGCAAGGGCGCTTGTTGTCAGGTGAATTTGCTTACCACTTTCGATGTACGGAGCCAGCAGTAAGATGAATATTACGTATCCACACTCGCTGAACATAATTCCATACGTATATGTTCCATGCACACACTTATAATCACAATAAAACCACTTTCATTCACCAAAACTAACACATCTACTTCACTGACTACCACAAAAACCTTTGTCTCTGCACACACATCCACAACTCCAAAGAGAACTGAGTACGCCTGCGCTGATTCGCCTAATGCCATATGACAAAGACGTCAATCGGAAAGAAATTACATTAGCACGGCGGTTTGACTTTCGGAAGATATAGCACGCATGTTGATAGCCATCAATTACTCGAGATGTGTTTGCATTGTTTGTCGTTTAGTATGATATATGTAAATATTTATATTGACCTCTGAGTGTATAGCCGTCTGTTTCAGGTCTCTGGCTCAGCTGATGTTCCGGATAGGAAAATTCCGCACGTTCGCGAAGACTGAATAATTTACAATTCCCTAGTGAAGATTCTGATGCTGCTTCGAAGATATTTACCCTATTATTTTGATACTTCCGAGTTAGAACTTCGTGTCTGAGGAGAAAGGTGAATGTTGGGGGCGCAACACGCTTTTGTTGAAATGAAGACTAAGTAAAGTGAATGATGAATTTTTTGTACAAATATTAAACGATTTACGTAATAGCTAACGTCCATTAGTGTTTTATTACTTACATTTTCGAACCGAGCCAGTATTTTCGAGTTTACGGGTAGCATGATTTAATCAGTTATAAGCTTTCTCAACGCAGGCTAGAATTGCCAATCCATGTGCGAATAAACAAAGACTGCTTTTATTATGTATTATTTACTATGTACTACATATGACGTTGTGATTAATATTACGATTATACATAAAATTCCACACACACGTATAGTATATAAAAAAACATGCATGATTTTTTTGATCTTCAGAATGTACTGTCAATTTTGAGTATATACAGTATATATACAGCGTTTATATTATTTGCAGCACTGGTTTATATTGTGAACTAGACATTTCAGTTAGTGCTTGATGACCAACCAGTTTGGTCCCATCTGCCACAAACCCTCCCCCCTCCATTTACCCCAACCAAACATTTCAGTTACACAGTTTACCCAAATCATGCAGTTCTTTAGATTTTCTAGATCATTTCCCACAACAGTATACATGTTTCTGTTGTAACCAGTTTTGCAAGTTATGAAGCTGGCTGTTTTCCAATTATGTTTCATGCTGTGTTTTTGCAAAAGGTTTCAGTCTTTACAGAAGGTCTGCATCAGTGTTCATGAAATATAATCCTACAACTAATAACATCTGTTGATCTGATTAATGTGCACGTGTAACTGTCTTGTAGTCCAGTCTCCAATAATGCATTTATTAAAGACTTTGACAAACAGGAATAACATCCCTGAGACTCTATATCTGTGTTGGGTTAGGAAGAATATGGACGGAAGCAGACAATTTTTTTTATTTTTTTTTTAAATGAATAAAATAGGTGACTTCTGTGCAAAATAAATTTTTTAATTGCCAAAACTTCATGTTTCTGGTAGATCAAAATTAAAGGTCTCAAAATGTATGTGTGAATAATGTCAGATAATCTCATTTGTATACATTTTCACATAGCTGTCATGTGGTGACATGAAAAATCTCCAAATTTCTTCATTTTCATTATAGGTTTTAGTGTGCCAGTGTTTTGTTGTACAGTGATGTTTTCAGTGTAGGCTGTTTGAAACGATGGTTATTAGCCAGGAACATAATTTTGATGATTGAAAGTTCACACTGGGTGCGTGAAATGTCCATTGTTCTCATAAATTTTAGTGTGCTGGATCAGTTTCGTGCCACATGCTCACTATAGCAACACACAGTAAGTACAAAAACTTTGAACATAGCTGCTAAGGTTCAGTGACCGTGTCAGAATTATATTGTAATAAACAAGCCCTCGGTCACAAATATTAAGTCAGTCTTGTTGCAACCCTTGTTCACAGTACGAGCAGCCCTTAGCGGCTCGCCATTTCACAAGTGTTCATGACGTCGCCTTTCCGGGTTAGATCTTTTTTAATATGGGACTTGTAAGTACTGCATCTTTTCGAGTCAGTACAAACTTTAATTTTATTAATGTACTATATACCTAATGTTTTAGTACAGTTGGTCTAATTCTGAAGACGACGCTCATAGTAGCGTCGAAACCAGGCCAATTTTGACTTAAGATTTGTGACCGAGGGCTTATTTGTTACAATATAACACAGTAAGTACGTTGTATAAACAGTCTTTCAGACATATACTACAGAACATTGATGGGTGTGTGGCTAGATTCCTGTCAGACATAGTTAAAAAATCTATGCAGCTGAAGTTAACGTCTTTTAGCTATTACATTTATTTTATTTTTTTTTGCCCATATGAATCTCATATGTAAAACTCGTTTGTATACCACACACAAGATATCGGACAGAAACTTTTTATCTGTTGGTTTTAAAACTTACGTTTAATGGTTTTTAGTACCAGATTGGGTTCATATAATGAATAGTTAAAAATCTGAGTACATAGGCCCGCTGTACATTTACAATTTATTTGTAAATTAAAAAGTCACATGTTTTCACACATGAAACACTTGGAGATAGAATGAAAGCAGTCTTGCAATATGTACAAAGTCATATATTTTTTAAAGGTATGTACCTCAGAAAGAGATTTTATATATCTGGGTTATCTGCTGTGTAATTTTGTTCCCGTATGATATACACCTTTTTCACACAATTTATTATTATTATTATTATTATTATTATTATTGTATGCATCAATTACAGTAATACACATTTAGCATAACAAATATATATAAAAATGAACATGTGAAATTATATACAGTACACAAGTTTTAAAATGGCTCAGACTACACTCACATGTTGATGGACTTGATCTAGCGGAGTGCCTCGTGGGATGCTTGCTTAATGGAGCTTCTCAATGCCACCAGGGAAGTGTCTGATTGAACATTCATTCACAATGTAGCTCATTGTTTGGGTGTCACCACAGTCACACACACTGTCATTTGAAAAGCCCCACTTGTGCATGTTGTATTTGCACCTACCCTCTTCAGTCCGATATCTGTTTAACTGCACCCACACCTCCTTTGGTTGGTGGAAGCCTGGAACTGGAACTGTTGGATTGTATACAAGTTTGTGATTTCGGGTTCTTGTAGCTTGCCACTCACATTTTCACTCTGCGTCCCGGTCGAATCCTGTGGATAGCATTTGGACTCCCACTTCATATGCTTCTAGATTTGAGGCGTTTCACACAATGTCGATTTTCAATGACTGACTCGTACGTCACTGTCTGACCTGGTACTCTAAACATGGGCAATTTTATTTTAAGCAAAAAAGTTTTCTTTCCTTAGTATACATTTTTTGACATACGCCACTACTTCCAGTATACAAATGCAGGGAAGGGGTGAGGTTATTTGGATTTCTGCTGCAGTTTGAATCCCTAGCTGAATAATCTGTAAAATAAGGTAAAGGTAACCAGCACCTATAGGGGACTGATGTGTGGAACACAGAAACGCACACCAGAAAAGAATACTCACAGTAGCTGTTGCACATTTCTATGTTCCACACATCAGTCCACTATATGTGAATCGTTGGCTTCCCTTGTTTTACGCATTATTTTGCCCAGGAATCTCCATTGTTACTGTGGTTCAAGTGCACTTACAGTGTAGGTGGCTCTTCCGGTGTGTGCTGCTTTTGGCAATTCATTTCTGTTGGTCGTGGCGAAGTGGGTGATAGTATGCAGTAGCCAGTGAGAATTTCTAAATCTAATGACTTGTTTTGGCAGAAGATACGAGTTGATTAATTATGTTTTTAACATGGATAATGCAAAACTGAAAATTATTATTGTGATTATTATAGTTTTCTTGTATTTTTTGTTTCTTGGAATATGACAGGATTTCTTGGGATAGTTTTTCGTATTTTAACATTATCGTTCAGTTGTAAGTTGGTGTAGCCAATGAATGTGGGTGTTGGTAAAATGATTGTGGTGATGAACTGATCAGTACTGTAGCCCAAGATACAGGTTAGATTGAAGGAAAGAGGTTGAAAAAATCAGCCAAGCAGTTGCAAAACAAAGGTTTACAAGCCCTTGATCAATGTTTCGATATTTGTAAAAATATCTTCTTCAGAAGGAGTAGGCCCTAAAAATGTATATAACAGTTGCAAAAATTATTTTTATGAACATACCAAAATATTTGTGAGGTAAACGTACTCACATCTTACATCACATTATAGTACACTAGAATAGGTGACACTGAGTGGCTCTTGCCATGTATAAAATTGACAAAAACAAGAATTATCCCACACCTTGGCTTTAGATAGCAGCCATATTACATTTAGCATACTTCAGAATGAGTGCTCACTGATAAATGACCACAGATACAGGCTCTTTCTGACAAAAAATTATAACAGGAGTCACAGGTTAAAATATTTGCATATGTTGAGTGTACATCGTGCCTTAGATAGAGGCCAGCTGTTATGAATATACAGGCTCTCGTGTCCAGGAAAAATTGGGTTGCAGAGGGTGATAAATACATGCATGTAAGAACTGCGCGTTGATTATGTTAAGTAACAGCATTTTACATTAAAGCAAGTATTAAATTTCCTCTACAAGGCTACTAAAAATGTAAAAGATTTACTGGTATACAATACATATAAAATTACTAATGCATTTGCTGACAGTAATACTGTACATAAATTCAGCATACAGAAGATAGAATTCTATTTACAAAAGGTCACTGTTACAAATACATGAGGTAAGCAGAGCAAATATATGGTGAACAGCGTAACTAAAAAGAAAAAAAAACTTCTGCTTAACACTATGGAAGCTTAGGCGGTAAGGAAAATGGGAAAGCAGCGGGTGCTATGTACATGCGTGTAAGCACTGTGTCTCACTGGTGTTAAGTAGTGTAATTTTACATTAAAGCAATATGACAATCTCTTATAATAGATTGGAAAATCAGCCAACCAGTTGCAAATAAAGGTTTATTATCCCTTGACCAAAGTTTCAATATTTGTAAAAATATCTTCTTCAGAAGTGTTGACCTTATTACGTCACCTGATGCAACACGTGTCACAAGATAAAATATTTGCATAATTAGCAGCTGGCCTTAGTCTCTGACATAAGGTACATGTAACTTACGCAAATATTTTATCTTATGATGCATATTGCATCATGTGATCTAATAAGGCCAATACTTCTGAAGAAGATATTATTACAAATATCAAAATCATGGTCAACGGATAATATACCTTTATTTGCAACTGGTTGGCTGATTTTTCAATCTGTTTTGAATTACACAGTGGCTGTTTCGCAGCCATGTTTAAGATTTTGTTTTACAATCTCTTATAGAAGGCCTCTAATAAATGCAATAATTTTAGAGGTGGTTTTTGTTGTTCTGGTCTTCAGTCCAGAGACTGGTTTGATGCAGCTCTCCATGCTACTCTATCTTGTGCAGGCCTCTTCATCTCCGCATAACTACTGCAACCTACATCCTTACGACTCTGCTTCATGTATTCATCTCTTGGTCTCCCTTTACGATTTTTACCCTCCATGCTTCCCTTCAGTGCTAAATTGGTGATCCCTTGATGCCTCAGAATGTGTCCTAGTAAATGATCCTTTCTTCTAGTCAAGTTGGGCCACAAATTCCTCTTCACCCCAATTCTATTCAGTACTTCCTCATTAGTTACGTGATCTACCCATCCAATCTTCAGCATTCTTCTGTAGCACCACATAGCACCACATTTCGAAAGCTTCTATTGTCTTCTTGTCTACACTGTTTATTGTCCATGTTTCACTTCCATATGTGGCTACACTCTGTACAAATACTTTCAGAAAAGACTTCTGACACTTGCATCTGTACTCAATGTTAACAAATTTCTCTTCTTCAGAAATGCTTTCCTTGCCATAGCCAGTCTACATTTTATATCCTCTTTACTTCGACCGTCATCAGTCATTTTTCTTCCCCAACAGCAAAACTCATTTACTACTTTAAATAGCAAAACTCATTTACTACTTTAAGTGTCTCATTTCTTAAAGTAATTCCCTCATCATCATCTGAGTTAGTTTGGACTTCTTTCAAGACGCTGTCCTTTCCGTTCAGCTGCTCTTCCAGGTCCTTTTCTGTCTCTGACAGAATTACAATGTCATTGGCAAACCTCAAAGTTTTTATTTCTTCTCCATGGATTTTAATTCCTAATCCAAATTTTTTATTTGGTTCCTTAAATGGTTGCCCAGTATACAGATCAAATAACGTCAGGGATAGGCTGTAACCCTCTCTCACTCCCTTCCCAACGCCTTCTTCCCTTTCATGTCCCTCGACTCTTATAACTGCCATCTGGGTTCTGTACAACTTGTAAATAGCCTTTCGCTTCCTGTATTTTACACCTGCTACGTTCAGAATTTGTAAAAGAGTATTCCAGTCAACATTGTCAAAAGCTTTCTCTAAGTCTACAAATGCTAGAAACGTGGGTTTGCCTTTCCTTAATCTTTTTTCTAAGATAAGTTGTAAGGTCAGTATTGCGTCACATGTTCCAACATTTCTACAGAATCCAAACTGATCTTCCCTGAGGTCAGCTACCGGTTTTTCATTTGTTTGTAAAGAATTCGTGTTAGTATTTTGCAACAGTGACGTATTAAATTGATAGTTAAGCTACTGACATTTCATATCACTAAGTTCCATTTGGTACGAAAATTACTGAACACTAGAGAAACAATATTTTGAGGAAAATGACACATTCACCAGTATTAGTGGAGATCGGTGACCATGAGCAGTGATTTAAACCCATCAAGGAAGTGATTACTCTTAAGTTGCAACTGATCAGTCAGAATGTTTCTGTCTCTATTAGCAAGATGTTTATAAATTTCAAGTTCTTATAGTAAATCAAATTTTCACCCTTTTATTTCCTTACATAAAATTACGGTTTCTTTTAATTGTTTCAGTGCATGGTATGAAATAAGCAAATCAAGAACTATGCACATTTCCCCATTTCTTACCCAACAGGTGCTCCTTATATCTGGCTTTAATAGCTCTACCAGTAGGGCAATCTTTACGGAAGGTTTTACAGACACCTGAATATGTGAATGTATGTACTAAATTTTTCTTCAAGCTATTGTTCGTATAGAAGGTAATTTTACATCCATATTTCGTAGTCAGAAGACGGGCAGTCCTGTAGGACACATTACCTAAAATGGTATCGAAATAAACTTACCATTTCCCTCTTCATTACTCTTCAATTTGTTGGCATTTAGTGTTGAAAATTTTTTGTTGCCCTTTTATTGCTAAATATCTGGTCAGCCATGTCTTGTTTATAACCATTATTGCAAGCAGTAGTTTTAATCAAATTAATTTCTTTCTGGTGTTGTGAAAGCACGATTTATTGCTGAATGGGTGAAAGAATCTGATGGAATAATATTATCAGAGTAGATTGTCTTATGATGAATATCGAAAGTGACACTGCCATTCTGTATGTGTAATTTGCCCGCCTGTGGTCTAACACACTGCTTTCCAGCAGATTAGTGTCGAGGTCCAGTGTGCTGGCCAGTCTGTAGATGGTTTTTAAGGCGGTTTTCCATCTGCCTCGGCGAATGCGGGCGGGTTCCCCTTATTCTGCCACAGTTACGCTATGTTGGCCCAGTACGCATACACCATAATTACTCTACCACACAAACATTGGGGTTACACTTGTCTGGTTTGAGACATTCCCAGGGGGTTGGGGGGGGGGGGGGGGGAGCCACTGGGGGCCGAGCCGCACAATAACCCTGGGTTCGGTGTGAGGCTGTGGTGGGGTGAATGGATTGCTATAGCCTGTTGTGGGGTTGTGTACCACTGCGAGCTACGGCGGGGACGAAGCCTCTCCATCGTATGGAACTGGGAGCCTCTCCGTCGTATGGAACTGGGAACCTAGAAACAATACAATAGAATACAATTTGTAATTTCATATCACTAAGTTTCATATTTTGTGGCCTTATCATTACATGTTTCTACAGATGTTATTCCAAAAATGGTATTAGTACATTTAAGCAGAAGGTTCTCATTTTTATGTTGTGATGTAACTTTATCCATTGTATTCTGTCCTCCACCCTTCTTGGTAACAGAAGTACATGCAGTATCACTTTGCTGCATAAATGTTTTATAGACAATTTTATATTTAATGTATATCTGTAAAATTTTTGCATTTATTACAGGCCTTCTATAAGAGATTGTTATATTGCTTTAATGTAAAATTATGCTACTTAACACCAGCAAGAGGCAGTATTTAAGTGCATGTATATAGCACCCACTGCTTTCCGATTTTCCTTGTTGCTTAAGCTTCTGTAGTGTTAAGCAGTAAGCTTTTTCATTTTTCTTTTGAGTGACAGTGTTTAACTTATATTTGCTCTAATTTCATCATGCATTTGTAAATAGTACACTACCTATTGCCTGCTGAATTTATGTATGGTGTTACTGTCAGCAAATGTATTTGTAGTTTTATATGTAATGCACACCAGCTAAACTATTACATTTTTAGTACCCTTGTAGAGGAAATTTCATGCTTACTTTAATGTAAAATGCAGTTGTTTAACACAAGGAAGGCACAGTTCCTACACACACGGCCCAATTCTTCCCGGGCACGTGAGCTTGTATATTCATATATGCAAATATTTTATCCTGTGACTCATGTTATAATTTTGTGTTGGCAGGAACCTCTACCTGTGGTCATTCACCAGTGAGGATTCATTCTGAAGTATGCTAAATGTAATCTGGCTGCTATCTAAATCCATGGCTTGGGATAATTATTCTTTTTGTCAGTTTTATATAGACAAGAGCCGCTCAGCTTCAGCTATTCTAATGTGCCATTATGTGATGTAACAAGTGGGTGCGCCTACCTCACAAATATTTTTTTATTAATATTTTGTTATGTTTGTAAAAATAATTTTTGTAACTGGTTATAAACATTTTTAAGGGCCTACTCTTTCTGAAGAAGATATTTTTAGAAATATCAAAACATGGGTCGAGGGCTAATAAACCTTTGATTTGTGATTGATTTGGCAGTGACCATTGTTATGTACATGTTTAAACTGGAGTCCTCAAGACACAGACATTGATGATTTAAAAAAATAGAATTGTGAACATGGTTGCTAGCAGAGTAACTGTAAAATTATGATCAGAAGCCCACAGCTTAACATATAATGCAGCAGTTTGAGAGCAGAGGTTACTCATTGTCAATGGGAAATACCAAAGTGTTTGATACTGGGTGTTGGCTTTGACCTGCTATGTCATCAAAATCCAATATGGCAGAATGACAAATATGTCCTCACTTATGTGACCATAATAGTCATACAACGACAATAATTTTGTCATAAAAATATATTTAAAACAATCTAAAAACCAATATCTGACTATTGAGAGACCCCACAAGATTTTGGGTTTGGGCTGAGACAAACCAGACAAAACAAATGCAAAAGTTAAACAAAAATCCACAAATCCTTCAAGAAACAGCACAAAATTGGTATCGTAATCCTCAATTAACCTATATAGTTAAACTAAACTCCACAATACCAGCTAAATACAAAACAACAATATCTGCATTGGGGAGGGGGGGGGGGGGGTGTTATTCTGTTCTACAGCTATTGATTGATAAACACAGTCAATGTATACAGCTAAATTAATGCAGCATTTTTCCATTTGGGCTGTTATTTTTATTAACACTTTTCCATTGTTTCACAGTTGTTATCCAATGCTTAGCTACGAAAGGTGGCAGCATTTGACTGGCTTACAAATTTAACTGTTCTTGTAGTTTTCAGAGTTGATTGATGCACACAAGGTGGGAAAAGAGCAAAGATATGTATATAGTTAAAATGAACTCCACAATATCCCCCAGCCACAGTACAATGATATCTGAATCATAGTTATTTACAACTTTCGACTTGTATTGTTATGTGCATTTTTTGAATGAACTTATCAGTAATTTTTTTTTTAAAGAAATCACAAAGAAACCAAATAACATACCAATATGTACTTAGAGTATTAACTTAAATTTACTAATCCATCAAAAAACACAACTGTACAAAAAAATTAGACTACCAGAAAACAAAAGCTAATAATGAAAGCACCACATAATACACGAACCACAGACAAAAAATATTCATGACAAGATCAAGATAAAATACCTACTCCACCTATGAAAAAAAAATTACTGTCACACTGATTAACACCAATTTTTCAAAATCAAACATCATACAGATTTAAAAACATATTTAAGTATGTAAACCTTCCCACTTTCCCTTCCCAATTGATCAGTAAATGAACAAACATTGACACCTATCTCAAGGGCACAAAGCCATGTAGACGAGTGGTACCAAAAATAAAAGTCAAGTAAATGATATCTTGGCTCGCCTGCCTAAAATTTTATTTCCAGGTTCCATGTCAAATTGAGCCTGACAAAGAGTCGTCATGAAAGCACCCTGCAGAAACATCACTGCTACCAGAGGGCACCAATTTCACCATTTTCATAACCTTTCCACATTTTGGATTTTAACACATTCTGCCAACTCACTATATTTCTGAAAAAAGTTGTGGTTCTCAGCGTATAATGCATAGTGGTTCTCAGCATATAATGCATATCCTCTGTCTCCATATGGCTGTCAAACTTCACTGTTGGATCCATCAACCAATTAACAGCACACTCGACAACTTTCCTGAAATCAACATTTACTATAACAGAGCACCACCTCAAGTGACACACCTGCTTCAAAATACTCTCTTCTCACAAGCCAAGTTCCAAATACACCCCTACATATGATGTCACATACAACATTGTGTCACAGGTTAGAGCCCATGCCAGCATGGAATGGTTTGCGTTGACCTCTCAGTAGTGCATAATCTCTCAGATGAGAGTGCTAGACCTTAAAAAAAATTACGTAATAAGAAGATTTGAAAGCTTTACCCTTAACTTTAAATGTCACATTATACTAGACAAATTGAAGATGAGATGGAAAATGTAGTTCAGTAAGAATTGAACAGAATGCTGTAAGACCTATGTCTAAGCAAGGCACCTGCAGAAGATGACATTCCTTCAGAATTATTAAGAAACTGGGAGAACCAATGATGTTGAAACCATTCCACTTGATATGTAGGTTACATAAAATGGGTAGAATAGCCTCAGACTTCAGAAACAGTATAATAGTATCAGTACAAAAAAAGGATGCTAACAAGTGTGAATATTAATGAGCCACAAGTTTAAAAAGTAATGGTTGCAAAATACTAACATGAATTATCGACAGAATGATGGAATACTGGTAGAATGCTGTGCGGAGGAAGATCGTTTTGGGTTCTGGAGATATATAAGAATGTGTGAAGTAACACTTACCCTCCAGCTTGCCTTACAAGAAAGGTTTCAAAATGGCAGGCCAGAATTTATAGTTGTAGAAAATGCTGGCGGTGTTGACTATGCATGAGTCCCCTTCTACATTTACATCTACATGGTTACTCTGCAATTCACACTTAAGTGCCTGGCAGAGGTTTCATCGGACCATTTCCATACTACTTCTCTACCTTTCCACTCTTGAATGGCGTGTGGGAAAAAGAAACACCTGAATCTTTCCTTTCGAGCTGTGATTTCTCTTATTTTATTATGATGATCATTTCTCCCTACGTAGGCAGGTGTCAACAAAATATTTTTGCATTCGGAAGAGAAAGTTGGTGATTGAAATTTTGTAAATAGATCTCGCCGCAAAGAAAACCGCGTTTGTTTCAGTGACTGCCACCCCAACTCGCATATCACATCAGTGACATACTCAACTCTATTGCGCTATAACACGAAACAAGCTGCACTTTTTTGATGTCCTCCGTCAGTCCTACGTGATAAGGATCCCACACCACGCAGCAAATTCCAGCAGAAGACGGACAAGTGTAATGTAGGCTCTCTCTTTAGTGGGTTTGTTGCATTTTCTAAGTGCTCTGCCAACAAAGCGGAGTCTTTGTTTCGCCTTCCCCACAATATTATCTATTCGGTCTTTCCAATTTAAGTCGCTCCTAATTGTAATTCCTAGGTATTTAGTCGAATTGACAGCCCTTATATTTGTGTGATTTATCGTATACCCAAAATTTATCAGATTTCTTTTAGTATCCATGTGAATGATCTCGCACTTTTCGTTGTTTAGTGCCAATTGCCACGTTGCGCACCATATAAAAATTCTCTCTAGATCATTTTGTAATTAGAATTGCTCATCTGGGGAGTATGGCTGCCTGGTGCAAGTCTTTTTATTTGATGCCAGTCGGCCGCTGTGACCAAGCAGTTCTAGGCGCTTCAGTCCGGAACCGCACTGCTGCTACAGTCGCAGGTGCAAATCCTGCCTCGGGTATGGATGGTGTGCTCTCCTTAGGTTAGTTAGGTTTAAGTAGTTCTAAATCTAGGGGACTGATGACCTCATATGTTAAGTCCCATAGTGCTTAGAGCCATTTGGTGCCACTTTGGCAACTTGTCTGCCAATGATGAAATGATGATGAGTGGAGAAAAATCTCTGGCATGACCGGGAATTGAACCTGGGTCCGTGTGACTGAGTCAGCAATGCAGCTGATAATGCTGACTTTAAGGCACTACCTTAACTTCTGTGGTCTAGGTGTAGCATCTTTGAGTACTTATCAGAATGTCATGGGTACCAGGTTTGAACCCTACCACTGTTTAAATTTTGAATAAAAATCATCAGCAATGGCAATCATAGACTTCCCGTATAAGAAGTCGCCCTTGTTCTGCCAACAGCCTTGTCGAAGAGCGGAGGAGTAATGAGTGGCTCAGGGCCTTCTGTTGCCCTTGGGATGGGAAATTGTCCCTAAAAAGGTGGAAGAATCAGTAATGATTAACAGCATGAGCATCCAGAAGACAATGGAAACCACTGCATGAAAGTCACACAGTGTTTATCCACAAGACGTGGCCTGTAACTGAAGAAGTGTCATGATGATTTCTTCATTAGCAAAATATTCCGGACTAGTCCTCCATTCCGATCTCCCAGAGGGGACTGCCAAGGGGGGAGGTGACCATGAGAGAAAGATTGAATGACCAACAAAAAAGTAATGTTCTACAAATTGTGGTGTGGAAAGTCAGCAGTCTGGATCTTGGCAGGAAAGCTAGAAAATCTTGAAGTCTTAAAGTTCAATCTAGGTATAAGTGAAGTGTAGGGCAATTTCAAAAGGAGCAGAAAATGGTATAACGAGAGTGGGGTTTGTTATGAATTGGACGGTACAGCAGAGAGTGAGTTACTGTGAACAGTTCAGTGATAGGTTTGTTCTTATCAGAATTGACAGAAAAACCAACACCAATAACAATAGTTCAGGTATGCATGCCAATATCACAGTCAGAAGATAAAGAGATAGAGGATGTATATGAGGACATTAAATGGATAATTCAGTACATAAAGGGAGATGAAAATCTAATAGACTGAAATGCTGCTGTAGGGGAGGGAGTACAAGAAATGGTTACGGGAGGATGTGGACTTGGTAATCGGAATGAGAGAGGAGAATGACTAATTGAGTTCCACAATAATTTTTAGCTAGTAATAGCAAATTGTCTGTTTAAGAATAACAGGAGGAGGAGGAGGAGGATACTTAGAAAAGGGTGGGATATGTGGGAAGATCCCAGTTATATTACATCATGGTTGGGCAGAGATTCCAAAATCAGACATTGGATTGTAAGCCATACCCAGAGGCAGATATAGACTCAAACCACAATTTAGTACTGATGAGGAGTAGGTTGAAGTTTAAGAGACTAGTCAGGAAGAACCAGTGTGCAAAGAAGTGGGATACAGAAGTACTAAGGAGTGAAGAGATATGCTTGAAGTTCTCTAAGGCTATAGATACTGTGATATCGAATAGCTGAGTAGGCAGTTGACTTGAGTTGAAATGGACCTTTCTCAAGATGGCACTCACAGAAGTGGGAAAGAAAAACATAAGTTCAAGGAAGGTAACTGTGAAGAAACCATGGTTAACAAAAGAAATACTTCACTTGATCAATGAAAGGAGGAATTACAAAAACATTCAGGGTAATTCGGGAATACAGTAAGACAAGTTGCTGAGGAATGAAATAAATAGGAAGTACAGGAAAGCTAAGATGAAATGGCTGCATGAAAAATGTGAAGAAATGACCATTGGAAGGACTGACTCAGCATGCAGAAAAGTCAAAACTACCTTTAGCGAAATTACAAGCAAGGGTGGTAACTGTGGTGTCACCACCAGACACCACACTTGCTAGGTGGTAGCCTTTAAATCGGCCGCGGTTCATTAGTATACGCCGGACCTGCGTGTCGCCACTATCAATAATTGCAGACCGAGCGCCACCACACGGCAGGTCTAGAGAGACATCCTGGCACTCGCCCCAGTTGTACAGCCGACATTCATAGCAATGGTTCACTGACAAATACGCTCTCATTTGCCGAGATGATAGTTAGCATAGCCTTCAGCTACATTTGCTACGACCTAGCAAGGCGCCGTATTCAATTGATAATTAATATTATGAAGCATGTACCGTAACGAGAGATGTTCTACAATTGTGGATTAAAGTTAAGTATTACATCAACTACTTACTTTATTTGCAATTCTCAAGATATTGTCCTGTTCCAGACCTCACGCCAGTCAGCGTGTAATTAAACGCGTGCATTTCGGCCTCCTCTAGAAAAAGTGTTGGCTCTTCTGCCAACACTACAGTAACATTAAGAGCGCAACAGGAATTCTGCTGTTAAATGCAGAGGATAGAAAATATAGGTGGAAAGAGTAATTGGAGGTCTACATAGGGGGGATGGCTTGTCTGATGACAAGATGGAAGAAGATACATGAATCGAAAAGGAAGAGATCAGGGATACAGTATGAGAATCAGAATTGAAAAAAGCTTTGGAGGATTTAAGATCAAATAAGGCAGAAGGGATAGATAACATTCCAGTGGAATTTCTAGAATAATTGGAGGAAGTGACAGCAAAACAGCTATTCACACTGGTGTGTAGATTGTATGAGACTGGCAGTATACTATCAGACTCTTGGAAAAATGTCATCCAAAAAATTCTGAAGATAGCATGAGCTGACAAGTGCAACAATGATTGGATAATCAGCTTAATAGGTCATGCATCCAAGTTGGTGACAAAAATAATATCCAGAAGAATGGAAAAGAAAATTGAGGATCTATTAGATGATGATTAATTTCACTTTAGGAAAGGTAAAGACACCAGAGAGGCATTTCTGACAATGTGGTTGATAGTCTAAGCAAGACTGAAAAAAAATCAATACACATTCATACGATTTGCAGACATGGAAAAAGTGTTTGTGAATATAAAATGGCCGAACGTGTTTAAAATTCTGAGAAAAATAGGAGTAAGCTGTACAGAAAGATGGGAAATATACGATATATACAAGAACCAAGAGGGAACAGTAAGACTGGAAGATCCAAGAACGAACTGCTCAGATTAAAAAGGGTGTAAGACAGGGATGTAGTCTTTTGACCCTACTGTTAAATCTACATGTGAAGAGTCTAATGAGTGCAGAATAGGGGTTGAGAGTAAGCCGAAGAAACACAAAAATAATGAGAGGTGGCAGAAATTTCTCAGCGAGAAACTTAACAACAGAATTGGAGATCTGAAACTAGCCACCTGGGCCACAAAATAACCAATGATGGATGGAGAAAGGTGGACATAAAAAGCAGACTAACACTAGCAAGAAGGGCATTCCTGGCAAAGAAAACTCTACTAGTATCAAACATAGGCCTTAATTTGAGGCAGTGTACGCAGGTGAACCATGGACTGTGGGAAAACCAAGAAACAAGAGAATCGAAGTGTTTGAAATGTGGTGCCACTGGAAAATGATGAAAATTCAGCGGACTGATAATTTAAGGAATGAGAAAGTTCTCTACAGAATCAGTGAGGGTACACATAAAAGCAATAGCGCAAATACTACCCATGAGAGCATGCATTCTGTGATAAGACTATCTACAATGTGTACAGAAACTAGACTGCTGTCATAAGAGTCAAAGGACATAAAAGGGAAGTCCAGGGAGAAGAAATCAGAACTTTGAAGTTTAGTGATAGAATTATAATTCTATCAGAAATACTTTTCTTACTGCTGCCAGTATTTTATATCCTCCTTACTTTGGCTGTTGTCAGTTATTTTGCTGCCCAAATTAAAAAATAGGTAATCTAGTAATTTTTTTCTATCATTTACCAGCCTGATTTATTATGCGACACCAGATTCAATTCAGCTACACTCTATTACTCTTGTTTTACTTTTGTTTGTGTTAATTATATAACCTCTTTATGAGAAACTGATCATTTCATTCAACGGATCTCCATGTGTTTTCCCATCTCTGTCAGAATAACAACATTACTGGGAAACTTAAAATTTTTATTTTTTCTCCCTCAGCTGGAGTTCTCTTTTTAATTTTTTCTTTGCTTTCCTTTCCTTTCTGCTCGCTCAGCACATTGACAGGATAACATTACTGCATTGGAGAGAGCTCATATCAGAGCTGTTCCATTTGATGCTATTCTGATGTGGGAATACAAGAAGCATAGCCTACACCTTAATTGGAATGAGAAAGACACGTCAGCTGAAAGAATAATTTTGGAGGGAAGGGGTTCGCAATCATACACAGCGAAATTTCGGTAATAACTGCTGTTAGAGGGGCTCCTGCTTTACATTAAGCTCTGCATTCAGACAAGTAGTACCAAAAATGATTAGAATAACTAGTTCTGAATACTACCAAAATAGATGATGATGATGATATGGGACACTCGACTGCACAGTTGTCAGCGCCTGTACAAATTCCCAACCTTTGCTCAGTCCAATCTTGCCACTTTCATCAATGATGATGAAATGATGAGGACAACATGAACATCCAGTCATCTCGAGGCAGGGAAAAATCCCTGACCCCACCTACCAAAATAGAGAAGTTGGAGAGTATATGTAGTACTTTGCATCAAAACGTTACGGGCTTGAAAAGCAAAATTGATAACTTTAAACGGTGGAAAATCCTGGCTGTCATATGACAGTATTATGAAAAGAATAGTTGCTACTCACCATATAATGGATATGCTGAGTCACAGATAGGTACAACAAAACGACTGTTAGAAAGTAAGCTTTCGGCAAACGAGGCCTTCATCGGAAATAGACAAAAAAACAAAACACACACACACACACACACACACACACACACACACACACACACATACAAATGCGCGCGCCAATGACCATAGTCTCCGGTTGCTGAGGCGAGAGACTGTGTTCATGTGTGTGTGGGAGTTGCATGTGTGTGTATGTTTTTTGTCTGTTTCTGATGAAGGCCTCATTGGCCGAAAGCTTACTTTCTATAATTCTTATTGTTGTGCCTATCTGCGAGTCTAGCATGTCCACTATATAGTGAGTAGCAACTATCATTTTCATAAAATTAACAACTTACTGTTTACCTAAATGAATTTCGTGACCCTAAGCGGCGTCTACATCCAAACTCTAACAAAAAGAACCATAATGCACCTTAACAGTAGAAATATATATAGAAAATATCAGCTCCCTCTGAGTGGATAGTGCTTCAGACATGAGAATAAGCCTAAATACTTGGACATGAAATTATATCGAACTAAAACTTATAATTAAGATATAAAACAGAAACTAAAATCCCTAAATGCTAACCTATCAAAACTGACTGGGATGACATGCAGTTGTGCACATTGATGTCTTCAACAATAGTCCTTGTCTGGCTGAATAATGTCCACCAGTCCGAATGAAAAGTGCACACATAGCTAAAGTGGATATCTTGCCAAAGGAGACAATGCGAATAACCTCTGGAACACCAAGGGCCGCCCTATGCACTTTGCTCCATGCCCTGGCAAACACAGAGCCCCTGAAATTAGGCGATCATAGCCACAAGAGCATGCAAAAAGATCCTAAATTAAGAACTCCTTATACACCAACACCTGGTACATACAAACAGATTGAAATCCGGGTCACCTTTATGGAAAACTGGCAAATAACTGCAAGGTTTGACTTGAAGACAGGTTGGAAAGGACTATGAGCCATAAGTGGACATACAAACCAAAATTTGGTGGACGACCTGCACAACCTCCCGAGGAAACTGTGAACAATTTAGGACTGTATGAGAATGGATGCTGGTGAAAGTAAACAGCTGATGAACAAATAGGGCATATCAGATAGTCCTGAATGTGGCTGCGGTGAAATCCATTCAGTGGACCACTTATGTGTGAAGTGGAGGGCTATGAGGGTGATGCGAAGGACATACACATACACTCTGACTCAGGCACGGAATGGCTCAAGAATGCTTTTAATGTTGTATAGTATAATTAGAACATATGTAAGTAATACTGTAATTCAGTATAGAGCTTGAAGAATATTGTAGTTAATACATTAATGTGATAATTGCCTTTGTAAATGCCAAAAAAGTAAATAAATAAACCTAAATGAATCATGACCCAAAAATGTGTTTTATGTAATTTACTTGTCGGAGGACCATGTACGAGGGTTATTCCAAAAGTAAGGTCCGGTTATAAAAAAAAAATCAAAACTAAAATGTTTTTTCAAAACAATTGTTTTATTTACATTCCTTACATCTTTATCTATTTTTCTACATAACTTCCATACTTATTTAAACATTTGTCACATCGTTCAACAAGCTTTTGAATGCCCATGTTATAGAAATCGGCCGCCTGTGACGATAACCAGTCCTTAACTGCTTCTTTCACTTCATCATCTGTGTCGAAGCGCTTGCCGCCGAGAAACTCCTTTAAGTAACGGAACAGGTGGAAATCACTTGGCGCCAGGTCCGGACTGTAAGGAGGATGGTCCATCTGTTCCCATCCAAATTTCTTGATCAGAGCTTGCGTTTCATTTGCAGTGTGGGGTCTGGCATTGTCATGCAACAACAAGATTCCAGACGACAAACGACCACGTCGCTTATTCTGGATTGCACGTCGAAGTTTAGTCAGGGTAGCGCAGTAGCGGCTTTATTAATCGTTGTTCCTCTCTCCATAAAGTCGACTAACAATACTCCACGTCTATCCCAGAACACAGTCGCCATAACCTTACGTGTTGAGATTGTCTGCTTTGCCTTGACCTTGACTGGTGATGACGTGTGACGCCATTGCATTGACTGACGTTTAGACTCTGGAGTGATGTGAGAAACCCATGTCTCATCCCCTGTGACAACATTGTCTAAAAGACTGTCACCTTCCTTATGATATCGCTCCAAAAAATCAAGAGCAAAAGCCATTCTTTTCATTCGTTGGGGCTCAGTAAGCAGCCTGGGAACCCAACGGGCACACAATTTGTGAAACTTCAAATGTTCAGACACAATTCTGTACAAAGTTGTTCTACTCACATTCGGAAAATGCATGTCTACGTCTGTAATAGTGAATCGGCGATCTTCACGAATTTTTTTGTCAACCGCATTGACCAAATCGTCTGAAATCACTGATGGTCGGCCACACCGTGGTTCATCGTGCACATTATCCCGTCCTTCATTAAAAGCTCGCACCCACTTGCGCACTTTACTGTCGCTCATTATGTTAGGACCGTACACTTCAGTAATCTGCCGATGGATTTCCGCCGCTGAATTGTTTCTTGCAGACAAAAACCGTATCACTGCCCTTACTTCACAATCGGCGGGCTGATCAATTGTCTTAAACATTGTAAAGTGACACTGTGAACTACACTCAGCAACAGTAACAAAGCGAATGGCGGCGTTTGACGCGCAAGGCTTGCCGGGAGTCGGCGCGCATGCGTGTTTTGTTATTGGCGCCAAATTTCAATAGTTACGGCGAATCGGACCTTACTTTTGGAATAACCCTCGTACATATGGAATAAAAATTAAATACTGAAGATTACAAATTAGGAGCTAGCTATTGTAAAAGCAATGTGGAGAAATGAGGAGTAGTTGTGTACATAAAAAAGTAATCCCTGGACACAAATAGTATATGCACAGAACAACAAATTAATGGATGTGCATGTGAAGTGCAGCCTAATAAACCAGTTATAACTATTATGCTTTACAGATCCTCACTAGGAAATAAGAGAGAACATTTTAGTATGTCTAGTTCCAAATGGGTTATGACAGTGATGGCCAGTCAGCCTTAAAAGACAAAATATAGCTCTAAATCAAGTGTTAAGCAGGAAGTTAGTGAGCTGGCAACAGGCACATCTAGAAGGAACCCGCAAAGTATCAGCTGGAATGAGGCAATGGATGTAAATGGTAAATGTAATTCATGTCTAATATGTTGTTTTCCAACAAATGCTGTGAGATGGTGCAACAGTAGCGTAACAAAGAACCTAGATAACAAGAAGGAAATATTCAAAATGCTGAGGATAAACACAGATATGCAATTGTTTTAATGTTGTAGAAGATATTATTCTTTATTCAGGAGAGTTATAATAAAATTAAACCACTTGCATTTCATGTCAGAGATTAATAATTTTGAAAATGAAATCAAAGTAACATGGCTCATAGTTATAAGGGAAACAGGATAATTTATCAGGGAATGAGATTATTTAGTAGTTAAAGATAATAAGAAACAGTCCAGGCACATAGCAAGCCTCTTAAACAGTCACTTTTTAAACATTACTAGCAGAAAGTTCAGGAGAAAAGCAAAGTACCACCATTATGTGAGAATCATAGAAGAGTCGTCTGTGCACAGATACTGTAAAGCAAACTAGACATTCATGACAGGCAATAAGCATTGTAAAAGCTGATGCTCCTCTGAAAGAGGTGGGAAGTAATGTGGGAAACGTGACTAGAAGTTTCAGTACATGCAGTACTCTGGTTGTAATGGGGATTCAAGTGACACCAACAAACCCCCCCCCCCACATAGTCAAGAAGATGTAGGAAGATCATTTACAACTCATAACGCTGTTGCCAGCTTTCAACTGCAGAACACTAAAAGCTGCAGCTGAAAACAGAGCTGTGATAACACCGAGGCAGATAGAGTTACAAAATTGCGTTACTTTATCAGTTGAGGTAGGCGCACTAAGTTGCTGTGCCTAGCCCACCGCAACTGTCAGGGATCAACTTAAACTGAATCAATTATGGTACTAATGATGAAGAATGTGTAAAACCATTGGAATAACTATGTGCTCCAAATCACAAATTGAGTATAATTATCCATTCTGTACCAAAGAGCTATGATGTACATCACTTAAATAGAAAAATTAATAGTGAAAACCTCTCTGATTCAGTCATTCATTGTTGGAAAGCACCTGCAAAAAAGGGAGTTACTGTGAACTTTGAAGTATAGAGACTAGGAGGAAACCATATGTTGTGGAATGGTTTCTGGTTAGACAAGCATAGAAAGGAGATTATTTGCAATAGTTTGGCTTCCTGACATCTCTGGAACAAAATCACCAACACAAGTTTTCTGCTGTATTAAGAGGTCCTTTGCATCTCTATTTCCTGCAATCCATCACTTCCTTCTTAATGTTGCTGTGTACGCTGTCAACCATCACAGCGCCCAAGATCTGAAATCCCTTTCTCCCTTGCCTCCTCTTGTCTTCAATAGACATCTCTAAGACTGTTTTTTTATTTATTTTAGTTACACCCCTTCTTTTTTAATATACGTCCAATCCAGTTCTGTTTCCTTCTTTTTATGCAAGAAAATATGAAACCAAAAGTCAGAAAACAAAAACAGCTACTTATGAGCAAGTGGATAACATTAAACAAGCCAGTAAATAGAAATGATAGGAGTGGTTATAATGTGCAAACAACATTAGACCAATCAGCCAAGAAATCAAGGAGGACAACTAGGTCTCGCAATTTAGCCAGGTAAGCAGCTAAAATACCATTCTTCTAAGCAGTGCAGTTGTGAATGCAGAAAAAAATTTCCTGGAATCCAGATCACCCTCCAGTGTATTGTCTCTGTACAAAAGCTAAAGAAACAACATAGTGTGGCATCACACCAAAACAATGTTGTATCATTCCATTAAAACAACAATGTGACACCCAAACGGTGCAGTGCGAAATTGAATCTAATAAGGAAACTTGGAAGACGAGCCCACAACCAAGGATGACTAAGCGTACCATCACAACAACTTCATAGCCAGCTCATATGGGATACTGCAGACTTTAAACTAAAGGTCAATGACAGTAAATATGACTTCAAGCCTCCCAAGTAAAAGCACGAATCTGAAAATTTTTTATCACTATGTCCAATACTTACCCAACAAAACTGAAGAATTATACATTCTTCTAACTATTGAGCTCAGTGATAGCTCAGTACTATGCCTTGAAGAGCACTGGCTCTACAGCAATGTAATGTCAGATTTCTAACTGTGCGATAAATACTCCAGAACCAATGATAAACATTGGGGGGGGGGGGGGGGGGGGGCAGCCATCTTCTCACAACAACGTGTTGAACCTATCTATACTAGAAGCACAATCTACACTAGAAGCAACAGATGCAGGCAAAATCTTAGAAAGTGCAGCCATAAAATTTACAAATCTAAACCTTACTGTAGCTTTGGTTTAGTGTTCCCCTCATCCCAACAGTAATATCGATGTGATTTCCTGCCCAAAATGAACTTGCTTGTAAGCAAAGTAAGCCAGTGGAAATGTGATGTAATTGCGTGTGGACTTTCCACGCCAAAAAAGAAACAGGTAGACTCCGTTCAGTCTAGTAAAATGTTATGTGCATGGCCTCTTAAATGAGACCATCAGAATAACACCTACATGCAGAACAGCCATAGACGAAATTCTTGTAAACAGAAATAAACTTAGCATAACACTGCAAATATACAATGGACGATTCAGCTATCACAGAGCTCTCATACTAAACATCATTGTGAACAAAGTTATCTCAGCTCCAATCCCAACTAAAGCCTTACAAGTGTATTACATTCATGATTACTTAGACAAATTAAACAGCCTCTTAAGTATAGAAAAGTGGACAGAGATGTACACAGTCAATGATGTCAACAAAAAAATTGACATATATTTGAGACAGTGGTCCATCATTTTGAAGAGGCTTTTCCACAAAAAACAATAAGGTTAAGTAACAGTAAGGGACACAAGAAATTGATGACACCACTTAAACTGTCTACAAAAATAAGAGTGCACTCCACAGTTATGTAAACAAAGTAATTACTCTCCTCTAGCCATTCGACTACTATAAAAACTACACATGTATACCAAGATGACGATAAGGCAGGGTAAAGCGATGCACAATGGTGAGTACTTCGACAAATCCAACTACAAAGTAAAGCCAATGTGGAGATGATAAGAAGGTGGAGAGGAGAATAATGTTATGCACACAAAAATTGAAATTAAACACAAAAATGAAATGTTAACCAATTATGCAGTAGTGGTGGCCACTTCCAACAAATTCTTTACTAGCATAGCTGATGAATTGGTTATAAATAACCCAAAACAAAATTTCAACAAGTAAACCAGTAAAATCACAGGTGACAGCGTCAATATTAATTACCACAGTCTCTAAAGGTGATAATGTAATAGCCCTCAGAGGGTTAAAAAGTTCTTATTCAGTTGGCAGTGATAGAATTCCAGCAACTGTCATCCAGAACTGCACAAACTATTCCTAAACCACATACTCACCTGTGGAACTGTTCTTTCCAGGCACGTACCTTCCCTGAGTCACTGAAATCTCAAAAGTAATTCCTATTTTGAAAAAAAGTTGATAAAGAAGACATTGACAATTATAGGCATATCACAATTTCATCCTGATTCTCTAATAGATTTGAAAAAATTATGGGCTTCATTTACAAAAGAGGACTACAGAGTATACCTCACTATGGGTTTAGAAACAACAAATATACAGAAACTGCTGTATATGAATTTATTAATACTATAGCAGATCTGTTAGATACATAACAACCCACTACACACATATTTCTTGATCTGGCAATGGCTTTTGACACAGTGGACACACAATAGTACTGATAAAAATTGAACAGTATGGAATCAGTGCATCATTCCTAAGTAATCACTCACAGGTGAGCATGAAGTACACCAACAAATAAATCAGTTCAATAACTGAAAGACTGTCTGGTGGTAAGCAAGGCATGCCTCAGAGCACAGTATTGGGGGCCTCTGCTTTTCCTCCACTAAATCAATGACTTGAGCCTGAATGTTAATTGTCACAGAATGATTATTTTTGCAGATAACACAAATGCACTTCTCAAAAGGGCAACACACAGCCAGTATAGTGAACTTGACTAATGAAGATCTCAGAAAAAAAGTTTCCACGACACACAAAATACAAAATAGAGTCAAGCATCTGTGACGGTAAATAAACAAAAATCAGAAAATAACATTGAATTCAAATTCCTGGGTGTATGGTTACAAGATATCCTGAAATGGAAGAAACATACTGATCAAGTAAACATTAGAACAAATACTGGCTGCTATGCACAGTCTCACCAAAGATCTTGTGTGTCTTCTGGGGAGAGTCTCCAGCTGCATTTAGAATACAAGAGAGAGCCATGAGGATTACTAATGGAAGAAAGATTAGAGACTCTTGCAAACCTGTTTTCAAGAAGCTGGAGATCCTAACCCTTCCTTGCTTGTACATACTTGAGATTGTAAAGTTCTTAAAAAACAATCTAGTGCCAGCTGAATGTGACTTATGAAAAACAATGAAATTCACTAACATAACACTAGAACAAACTCAGACTTGCATGTGTTACATGCTGACATGCAACTCTGTCAAAATGGACCATTCCATACGGATTTCCAGTCTCTCAGTAAGCTCCTCTCAAATCTGAGTTTACTCTGTAAAAGAGTACCTACAACAGTAAATATACTGGTTATGTTTTTCATGTTACACACAAACTATTCAGTTCTGGGTTAAATCTGACTTTGGCACAGACAGGGGTGAATTATGCTGGCACAAAAAATCTTTGGTTAGGTAGTTAATGAACATTTAAAAACAAATTAAAAGAATTTCTGAATGGCAACTCCCTCTACTCTATAGATGAATTTTTAGATATGAAGTAGTAACTGTTTTGTAAAACTTTTGTTAAACTGACACGTCCCACATCATTACAAAATGTTGATTCATGATCTGTGGAACAAGTATTAATGAATGTAAATACAAACCTTATATAAACCAGTTGTAGTGTATTGTAGTAAATCACAATATACCTATTGTAAATATTAATGAAATATTCTGTCTGACATCAGTAGCACACTGTGTCATATCAGATCACGCCTGTCCAATAAACAAATCAAACAATGGAAATTCCAAGTCGGAGTATCGACAATGCAGGAAAAGACAGATTGCTACTAAGCGTAAAGATGACACATTAAGTTGCAGACAGACACAATTAAAAGATGATGCTTAAACATAAGCTTTTGGCCATCTCTGTCAGAAAAAGAAAGAGAACTACACACTCTTCTCATGTGAACGAACAATGTGTGTTTCTCTTTCTTTTTCTGAAAGGCTGTGGCTGAAAGCTTATGTTTAAGTGTCTCTTAAGTGTAACAATACCAGAAAAGGAAAGTTGCTAGTCACCATATAGTGGAGATGCTGAGTCGCCATATGCACAACAAAAAGATTCACATAATTATAGCTTTCGGCCATTAAGGCCTTTGTCAGCAGTAGACACACATACACACACGCACACACACACTCATGCAAACGCAACTTGCACACACGTCTGCAGTCTCAGAGAACTGAAACCACACTCGAAGTGTCTCTTAAGTGTACCTGTCTGCAACTCAGAGTCTTATCTTTACGATAATTAGCAATCTATCTTTTCCTACACTGTAAATAAATAAATTAATCATTACAGATAGTACTGCAGGATATGTGACAATAGTGAATTTCAGATCATTCTTACTTTGTCCATGGAAATCGGGAAAATAATTAATTCCCTTAAATGTAAAAACGTGTAATCAAAATATTAAAAATTTATTCTGATTTCAGCTACTTTCTTCAATTGCAAGATATCTGCCCAGACAAACTAAACTATGCTGTCACTAGATTCCTCTTTAATAAATGTAGTAGGATTGGTAAGTTTTGGGAAGGGGACCAAACAGTGAGGTCATCAGTCCCTGCAGTAGTACGTATATTAATACCTATCACCTGTTTGATTACTGACTTCTTTCTCAAAAGTTTTGGACAGTGCCTGACAAAAAAAGGGGAACACCCAGAAGATAGTTGAATGTCTGAACGTCACTGGCAGTTGTGTAAATGATTATAGCTGGAATTCACTGTGACACGTGGAAAAGCCGCCAGGGTGCCTTAGTGTTGTTCAAGCTACATGTTGTTAGCATGCCTGACAGTATCTCTTATAAGCTGTGTGAACAGAATCAGATGTTGACTGATCACTGAAGGACACGGAGGTGCCACATACCCGTGTGAGACAATGTTACCCACACCTGGCAGAGTTTGGAAAGGGTGGGTCTCCAGTTGGTCGCTCGATTCATTGGTTGCATCGTGCAGTATCCAGATTTGTGGCGCATTCAGATGTGATAATGTTCCCGTGCCGTGTGGCATCGGGCCACTAAGTTGAGCGTACACTCTGTCGAGGTTCTGGCGAACATGTCTGAAGATTACGAGGTACGATTGCTGTATTATGCACTGAGTACGTCTCCACATCTGCATCTGCCGTCCGAAAACGAATATCGGACTCCCCGCATTTTGCATCGTCCTGCACAATTTGGTGGAGACTAGCAGCAGTTGATCTAGGAAATTACCGTTTTGTGCAAAGGCACAACACAAATGGCTGCATCGGAGCAGTGAAGAGACAAGGAAAAATGGACTACACTATTACCGGTCATGTGACAGTGTCGTAGTGCCATTTTTCTGTCAGGAGAAAGCTCATCCACACGAGGCAAGTGTCCTACGAACTGACTGTGACATCAAAGTACTCCCACGGCCAGAGACACCTACAGATCTGCCGCTGACAGAACGTGTGGGACTGGCTGTCCAAGTGCCAGCATCTGGGATATCGACAACCAGTTTCAACAGTCGTGGGCTAGTTTGCCCCAGGGAAGGTGTGATGGCTTTATGGTTCCGTAACAAACTGATTCGGTACATAACTCCATGAGAGAGGGAGTGCAGCATCAAATTGATAAGTTAGCTTGTATTGCCAAATCCCTTGTAAATTTGTCTCAGTTTTGCAAATAATAAAAAAAGCATCACATATCCTCCCAGTCTGTGAAGTTTTTTTCTTTTTGTTTCCTCCTCCCCTACTGAATGGTTCACTCTTTTTTGTCAGGCAATGTATTTAAAAGTGGTTGAGCATATCTGCAGATACGAGGGTCTGAGTCAGTCACTATTTGGATTCCAGACTGGCCTCCACACTTGAAGGCATGCTTTACCATTTCAGTGATGTATCGGAATGACGTGATTTCACTTAACGGGATTTTTTATGATCTATCTCAGGTATTTGACTGTAAATTGTACCATTCTTTAGGGGAAACATACATTTTATGGTTTTCGAGGTACGAGTAATTCCTTTCCCTCTGTTATATAAGAAGGAAATCTAAGGGTTGTGTTACATAAAATGTACAGTCTTGGGGATAGTGGGGACAAATTACATCTGGTGTTCCATAGGATTCATTTCTGGGACCAGCCCTGTTTTTGATATTGTATAAATGTGATGTACCTTACACTGATAAGAAGAAGCAGTTATCTTCGCTGACAACGCAAGCATCATAATCGAGCCTGACTGATCTGTAACAATAGAGGAAGCAATAAATGCATTAAAATATTATTGTTTAGTTCTTGGTGGATGCTTTCCAACATGACTTGGGACAAATATAGTTGATTCAGTTCCGTCTGAGGCAAGGTATTCTGTTATCAATAACAATACGACAGAGGTAAGGGAACATCTAAAACTTATTTTCAAAATCTGCCAGGGTGCTTACTGATCAGTATTTGGATTGGAAATAAAATATTACAGAAATAACATATTACAGAGCTTCTCAAATACATAAGTTCAGAAAAATTTGCTGTAATTGTTGATTTTGGTGGTGAAAACATTAGAAAACTATCTTACTTCGAATACTTCCATTCACTGATATCGTACGTGGTAATTCTCTGGGCAATTTTATGCATAAACACAAAATATTCATTGCACAGAAACGTGCTGTAACAATAACATCTGATGCCCATCCTCGAACTTCATTTGGCAATGTTGTAAATAATTTGTCCTGCTAACAACACGAGCAGTAAATTCAGTATCTCATGTAGTTTGATGTGAAGAATGAGGCATAAACTGTAAATAATGGCATCATTTGTATAAATAACTGTGGGAAGAAAAACAGCGACCACTATTCACAACTTAACTGTAATTTTTATGGGGGTATACTTTGCTTCTTTCTGTGCAAGATATCTGATGGGCTCTCGTGTGATTTAAATCCACCTCCACGGCTGAAGGTCCGCACAGATGGATGCCACCCGGAGGACCTGGGTTTGATTCCCAACACTGCCAGGGATTTTTCCTCGGTGGCAGGACTGGTGCGAGGTGCACTCGGCCTCGTGTTGCCAACTGAGGAGCTACTTGACTGAGTAGTAGCTGCCACATAGTCTGGAAAATGTGCAAAATGACCTGGAGAGTGGTGTGCTGATCACACGTCCATACATACCACGCTGCAAGCACAGGATGACACAGTGTCATGTAAACATCCCTTGGGCCTTCATGGCCTGGACAAACTAAGAATTAAAGGCGCTCGCAGATAATGAAAATTTGATTAAAGAAATTGAAATTATTTTTAATTATTGATTCTTTTTACTCTATGGGTACCTTTCTAAATAGGTAGTACATATGTGGTTAGGTTCCATTTATCAAATTTCATTGTGGATTAAAAGTTAAAAAAAATAAAGAAAAAAATTCAGTTATGTAAATGTGCAGCACATAATCACATTTTCAAAGAGAAAGCGTGTCTTATTTGTAAACGTTCCACACAATGTCAAATTGTCGCAAATATGAACCTGAGAACGTTCGTGAAACTGAGCTGAATTGTGCTGCAGTGATGTTTCACTCACTTCTTAACTACTGCCTGTGTTTTTGATCTTTTAGTTTCGCTATGCAAGTTGTAGATAACTCAATGCTCCCTTAAGAATGTCAAAGAGTGCATTCCAGGTAACAGTGCCAAATTTGTCTTTACTTGCATGTGCTGTTAAGTAGGGTTTCCTTTTCCTTGGCCTGTTTTCTGAGGGAAGGGTGTGTAACAATAAAAAATGTATATTGTCGCAGAGGTCTGCCTTTTTCTGGAAGCTTCATCAACAGTTTTCAGTGATGACTGGGAGCTTATACCTCCATACTGAGGCCTCATTGAACACTATTTCTGCTCTAAAAGACTGCAAATTGGCTCCTTATGTGTGAGACATTAGAAACATTTACTTAAAAAAAAAGTATCTGCTTTGGTTGCTACAGCAATGTGCTGCTCATCTATCACACACATAGAAATCATGAGAGTGTACTGATTACTAGGAGAAGTGAATGCCATACACTATATGGTGATTAGTTATACCGAACATTATGGCGTAGGATTGCAACGGTCTTTCAAATCTCAAATACACATGATCAATGCAGGAAACAGCTAATAAGATATTCTCGTAGTTAAACTTTTCATTTCTGCAGATTTCCAGTTACGTGTGGATGAACTGTTAAAAGTTTTTGCATCAGACTGAAGTATTTCAATTTGTTTCATAGTAACAGAGAAAAAATGAGAAGACTATTTTTATATTTTGCATTCTTGGTATGGGCAGTATCAAAGCTAGTTTGAAATATAGTTTTGTAATTTGCCATAAATGCCCTTAAATAGTAGGTTTTCTGAATTGTAATTGTAAGAATTCCAAACTCCGTGAAGAGCCCATTGCAGTTTGTCTCTACAAAATATTATTTTTAACAACAGTATGAGGTTGGACAGCAACGCACCAGCCACTGGAAATGATGGTCATGTGTTGTGCACTTAAACAGGGAGACCACGTTAGTAGCCCAGCTGCTGAATTTGGATTCTTCATAGAAGAAAATGCTTTCAGACATAACCATTTACTTTTCACACAAAAAGCGTTAATAGCACCATGTTTTGGACTCTTTTTATATGCTATAGGAACAAGCAACCATGGCATTTCTCTTCCAATCAGGCAGTGAAACTTTTCAATTGTATGATGATGTTAAGCGAAGGTATGAGTGGAGTAGCATTCAACTATGATTTTAATTATTTTTAATGGTGTTTAAAAATTTCTCATTCAGCTTTTTTTCTTTTTAGAACAAATGATAACTTACAGATAAATATATTGCTCTCTGACTTTCTCGTTGTGATAGTAGATGGATGCGTCTGTGTGTTCCTGCATTATACGACACATTATTATTCTGAAGAAGCATGTGTCATTATTCCTCATATAGACAAGGTGACTGTATAAAACTTTTATTAATTAATCACTTAACTGGATGTTTTGTACCTAGAAGAAAATGACACAGGCAAAACATTAATTAATTTCCATTAAAGTCTAATTGTCTTTATGCAGAATAGGAATCTAGAGCCCTCAACTATGAGAAACATACGAAGGTATTGGCGTCAGTGTGAAAAAATTAAGAATCACAAGTTTTAAAGTTGATTTGTGCTAATAAGCAAAATAACAGCGTCAAATCATGCAGTAAATTAAGGCAACTTGATTTGGCAACCGTTATTCCTTTGAACTGTTTTCCAAATGGTCATCAGTATTATTATTGTAGTGGGATGTTCTAGTGTAAAGAGAGAGAGAGAGAGAGAGAGAGAGAGAGAGAGAGAGAGAGAGAGAGTGTGTGTGTGTGTGTGTGTGTGTGTGTGTGTGTGTGTGTGTGTGCGTGCGCGCGCGCGCGCGCGCGCGCGCGCGCGCTAGAGAATAAATTATTAACAGGCATCTGAGCAATCACTGGCATCTCCAGTATCTTGTTCTTTCCAAACTGTCAAATCTTTGTAAGTAGGCTTTATGTGGGTTACTTGTAAGCTATCTGTGGCAGTTGTACTGCAGAAATGCATGAACACTAGAACTATAGTTTGTAGCTAGCACACGCATTTGGCGTTTGACGTCTGTCAACATGTGCGTTTACTGTTAGACCAAAATTTTGACAATGGTGTGGTGTGCACAGGGCGAGGCAGACGAAGCAATGTGAGCTGAGCATTGGTACCATGCAGACAGAATTCCATAATCTGAGCTCCTAGCTGCATACCACATGGGTCAAGCTACTGTTAGCTTCCATGAACACTTGTGGGAACTTAACTTGGCACTGTTCGTTCTGTTTTGTCACGTCCAGGAAGGACACGGTGCCCCACGGGTTGAACAAAAGGTCTTTTCTCGAAAAGAAAGTATACTGTTTTTTATCATTCTACACCAAGTGTTTTTATGGCATACTTCTTACTACAAATTTGCACAGGGTCCAAAGACAATAGCAGAATATTCTGAGCATAAAGTTTTGGTGCACATATAACACGTGATTTGACTTATTCCATCTTTCTTGTCAACGCAATGTGTCCAGCAATAGCTTGTTGCACTGTCACAAATTCCTCAGAGCTTTATTCTGTATCTACCAAATTTTGATGGCACGTATTTTTGAAATGGGCAGCCACCTCGAAATGTGACCAACTTTTCATCCATGGTCATACATCATCCTGGAATACAGGCATCCCTCAGGGTAGTTTCTCACATCTCAAAAACTTCTCTGATTGGTTCCAGTTTGTCACTCGACCTATGATCACATTGGGCTTCTACACTGTCAAAGCACAATACCCTCAGGGTAGCATGGAAGTGGTTGCGAGACATAATTTAACTGAATAGTGGTCGACCATTCTCCATGCTCCAAGGCTAACTGGTATCTTTATTTCTTGACTTGTAAATACAAGTCAGGATCATAATTTGTCATTTCATGCAAATCATATTCACGCAGTCCTTGTAAACAATTTGAATTTCCTTGCTGGACGACATACATATATTCTCAGTGAGGCTTACACAAAAGAACAACTTGAAACCAGACTCAGCATTATCACCTTTCCCAGTCGAATATCTTGTAGGTCCCTGGTCTTGTTCCTATACACCCTGTTTGTTCCGTCTACCAGAAATTCCAGATTGAGGGGCTCTAGCACCTATTTCATTCACATTACGATAAAACAGTAACAGAATTTGTGCCAGATTGTTCTGCTCCTTTGAAAAGGGATGACGATCATAATCTTTGTATTGTTCAGAGTTTTCAGCGACGTCTACCTCATTATCATCACTGGAAAATTGAGACACTCTAGGTGGTTTCTGGACTCAGAAGACTGCTCCAGCAGTCCTTATGTGCTCATCTTATAGTCCTCTTCTCTATAAATTTTCAGTTTGTAGAACAGACAAGTGTTATATGCTTATCACAAGGAGCACTGTTGAAAACTGAAAGAATAACTTGAGTCAAGAATAGCAAATGATGAAACAGATGCTGCCAGACAGACATCTGGTTGTTTAAAAATTGCTTCTAACTACACTGGCATGCAAGGCTCATATGGGAGGAAATGTGAACCATCACTTTAACACAAAGCTGTTGGTAATTTTTTTTTTATTTTCCAAAATTATGACTTATGTGACAAATTAGGAAAAGTCATGGAATTTCATTAAAATAAAATCTTTAGTTACTAATAGAGAAGACAGTAAAATAGGCCACTGAGGCCCAATCATAGTTAAAATATTAAACAATGAAAATTAGAGATGCATTGCACTTTATACTGTATTTGAAGTCAGCTTTAGGTCATTTTTGAACATTTGTAGAAGTCGTATCTTCTCGTTGTCACCCCCATCCCCAGTGATAGTAGGGGGATTTCACTCTCGCTGTATTTTTATGCAAATAATGAGTCACTTCAATATTTGGTTTAAAATGTTCTGAGAATTCCTGAATTACACTTTTATGGCTTGTATTTTCAGCCCAAACACTCAGCTAGAGGCCACTAGGGCTGTGTTACTGTAACAATAAATTTCTGGTGACAGCAAATGATATATGTGCCAGATTAAAACTGTGTGCCCGACCGAGACTCGAACTCGGGACCTTTGCCTTTCGTGGGCAAGTGCTCTACCATCTGAGCTACCGAAGCACGACTCACGCCAGGTCCTCACAGCTTTACTTCTGCCAGTATCTCGTCTCCTACCTTCCAAACTTTACAGAAGCTCTCCTGCAAACCTTGCAGAACTAGCACTCCTGAAAGAAAGGACACTGTGGAGACATGCCTAAGCCACAGCCTGGGGGATGTTTCCAGAATGAGATTTTCACTCTGCAGCGGAGTGTGCGCTGATATGAAACTTCCTGGCAGATTAAAACTGCCAGTATCTCGTCTCCTACCTTCGAAACTTTACTAATAGTTCTGCAAGGTTCGCAGGAGAGCTTCTGTAAAGTTTGGAAGGTAGGAGACGAGATACTGGCAGAAGTAAAGCTGTGAGGACTGGGCGTGAGTCGTGCTTCGGTAGCTCAGATGGTAGAGCACTTGGCCGCGAAAGGCAAAGGTCCCGAGTTTGAGTCTCGGTCGGGCACGCAGTTTTAATCTGCCAGGAAGTTTCATATCAGCACACACTCCGCTCCAGAGTGAAAATCTCATTCTGGATATATGTGCCGATTTTGATAGAAATTCCTTTAGAGATAAAATTATACAGCCCCATCTTTGCAACCCCTCCCACTTCCAGTTCAGGAGTGGAACATCATTGTCACTGTCACCAAGAAATCTAGTAACACCGAAAACTATGGATTTGATACCCATATAAGTCGTTAGTGAATATTTTTGTTTCTGTCAAACAAAACAATTTAGAGTAGATTATTTATATTTAGCTGATGATCTGCTGATATACATTGGCTTCCGAGAACATCAGTACATCAGACAGAAAAACAGCATGCTGAGCAAGAGGTAAGTCACTTTTATTTCAGGGCAGATATCACCTTGCATTCTTGAACAAACTGTGTGTAGCCAGGATTGTCAGGTATTCAGGGAACAGTATTGGTAATTTCAAACAGTTATTTTCTTCTGAGTAGAGCAGCAATATATTTTTGTGGCTATTCCAAGTCAAACATTGCACTTCATATTCTCATACATTATGAATGTTGCATTATATGATATCTAAAGTACATGTTACATGAGGAGAAAGTTTTTGAAATCAATATATTGAATTTTCTCATACTAAGACAATATTTTTATATAAAGCTTACACATGTATATATAAATTTTGACTGAAATTACTCCAGATGTCCCTGAGTTACACTTGAATATTACCCTCCTTTCACTCTCACCCTATGTATGGTATGTGGTTCCTACTCCTACAGAAACCTTCTTGACTGTGAGCAGAACAATTCACCAAAATTTCATTGTAATTGGATGAGTGGTGTAGACATGCATAGAATACGAACAAACAAATATAGTGGCTGGAATTACATCTGCGATCAAGGACGTTTTTGGTTAGTGCTCAAGGATGATACGCCATATCCTGAGCTTAAGGTGTTTGGGATATTGTAATAAACCCAATTTTTAAAAAAAGCCACTTGCCAACAGGTGTGAATATTACCAAACGAACAGTTTAATAGCTATTGGTTGCAAAATACTAACATGAATTACTCAAAAAAGAATAGAAGAAAGAAGTAAAAACGACCTCAGAAAGATTGCTTTGAGTTCCACAGAAATGTAGGAACATACAAGGCAATATTGAACCTATGACTCACACGTTAGACTGGAAAAAAGCAACCAAATTTTATAGCACTTTTAGATATAATCAAAATTTTAGACCAGGGCTGGGCAACCTTCAATGAGCCATGAGCCTGATTCATGTACTTACTTATGCTTGCAGACCATCTTGTCATGTGAGGCAACAGCAATGCTCCTTGCTCATTAAGCCATAACTGTAGTGTCCATAACATTAATGTGTATGGGGTAACACACCAATATGAATGGCACCTGTTTCCTGACGCACCAAGCCAACAAATTATTCCTCAAAACACATGATTTTGTGAGTGTATTGAATTTATGTTCAACCCACTTCAGATGTTTACATTTATTTGTGTGCTGTGAACAATGTTTCTTTGCTTACGACAGTTTACAATAGCTCTCTTACAAACTTCTATTGGAAAATTCTGCAACACCATTAGTAATGAAATAATTTTCATGAAATATAAATAAATTACAACATCTGAAGATGGGATGCCAAGCATCTTGAAATGTCCTCATGGAAAAATTGTCCAAAAAAGCAACCAGTTGCAGCTAAGACATTGTGAATTACCTTCAGTTTCAACAGTTAAAATGTTTTGCGCATCCAGAGTGGACAAGAATTATTTACTACTGTTAATATGAAAAAGATCAGAAAAACAAAATACTGAGTAAGGACACCACTCTGTTTATTTAATAAATTGCAGTCAACTAGCCATAAACCATTACTTTGCTTAACATTTTACATTTTTGCATATTCATTTATAGATTTCACTCTTTTACTGCACAGTTCTATGTGATATCATTCACAGACTTTGTTACACATTTCACACACACATGTTGTGGTTGGGTCGTGATAATTTTTGTTTTTTCAAATTAGATGATGAAAACCATGAGCAGATAATCTAGTTACAATATGTCGTAGTTCGAAGTTTGGTGCTGTCCACGAGCGGTTCATCATTGCTTCAGTGCCATAGAACTCTGGCCATACTTTATCTAGTCTATCCTCCATGACCTTCAGTTGATTTCTGGAACCCTTGGTATGTGGCATCATAGATCGAAGTTTGATGTCTTTGATTAGAAATGTCTCTCTCACTAGCAGGTACACTAGTCTAGATCTTGTTGTCGTTGAGGGACCCAGTGCTCTTTTTAGATAAGTCGATTTTATCTTTTCTAGTGTTTCTAGATTTTTTTTTTCTGTGAGGTGGTCCCATATAACCTCCATCCCGTAGGCCAGGATTGGCAAGATTTATGAGCTGAATAATTTCGTGGCTGTTTCTAGACTGAGTAGACGGATGTTTTTGATGTCCTGTATTACTGCTATTGCTTTGGCTGCACGCTCTGTTGTATGTTTTGTGAAGCATTTGGCTGTTGGTTGCAGTGTCACCCCTAGGTATTTAATGAGATCCTTATTTTTTGTTCTCCAATGTTGATTTCCACTTTCTTGGGTGTTTTGCCTCGTTTTCGGAAAAGCACCATTTCGGTCTTTGTTATTTTTATGTGTAGTTTGTGTTCACTGCACCATTTATCTTTTTCCTCTTATGATTTTCTGCAGCTTCTGTATATCTGTTGATCGTACGGCTATGTCATCAGCATATGCATATCTGTATACATCATCTACATTTTCTCTAATTCACAGTACTTCTTCAGTGACAAAAATGTACAAGAAAGGGCTCATTGGGTCACTCTGTAAGACTCCATTCGATTGCAAAATGAGGTTTGAAAAAGAGAGGTTGTCTGATATCGTGATTAAGTTGTATTCGAGGACGGACTTGATTATTCTTGCCCATACGCTATATTCTCCCACTGTGTTTTCCAGTTTTCGGACTGTGAGACCTTTTTCTTGTAGGTCAAAGGCTTTTGTAAAGTCTATGAACACTGTGTAGAATATTTGTTTCATTTGTAGCGCTTCATCGACGTTGTTTACAAGAAGCCTAACTGCTGTACGTGTTGATCTTCCAGATCGAAGCCCATCTGGGAGGTGTCTGTCCACACAGTCTTTGATGTTTTGTGTAATTATCTTTGAAAGCATCATATACTGAGTATTTTCTAGGGCTATGCCTCTGTAGCGTTTCTGAAGAAGAGAAATTTGTTAACATCGAGTATAGATTGAAGTGTCAGGAAGTCGTTTCTGGAAGTATTTGTATGGAGTGTAACCATGTATGGAAGTGAAACATGGACGATAAATAGTTCGGACAAGAGGAGAATAGTAGCTTTCGAAATGTGGTGCTACAGAAGAATGCTGAAGATTAGATGGGTAGATCACATAACTAATGAAGAGGTATTGAACAGAATTGGGGGGAAGAGGAGTTTGTGGCACAACTTGACAAGAAGAAGGGACCGTTTGGTAGGACATGTTCTGAGGCATCAAGGGATCACAAATTTAGCATTGGAGAGCAGTGTGGAGGGTAAAAATCGTAGAGGGAGACCAACAGATGAATACACTAAGCAGATTCAGAAGGATGTAGGTTGCAGTAAGTACTGGGAGATGAAGAAGCTTGCACAGGATAGGGTAGCATGGAGAACTGCATCAAACTAGTCTCAGGACTGAAGACCACAACAACAACATGCCTCTGTACTTGTTTGTGTTCGTTGGGTCTTGTCTACGTTCGTAGAGAACTTTTATTATCGAGAGTCTCCATTGCATCAGAATTCTTCCAAATTCCAGGCATTTGTTGAACAATTTTATCCATATATGCTGGAGAGCCTCTTTCACATCTTGTATATGTTCATTATATATATTATCAGGTCCTGCTGCTTTCTTGTTCTTCAATGTTTTTATTACTTCTTTTACATCTTCTTCATTTAGATATTCCCATACATAGTCTTTTTCCTTTGTTTGATGTTGTTTCTCTGTCCTTGGGGGTGTTTGGATTCCTTGTTTGTTCAGTATCTTACTGAAGTTGTCTTCCCATACCTTTATGTCTATATTTGGTGTATGAGCCAGTCATCTTGGTCTTGCTGCTATGTGTGGGACTTCCACTGCTTCATCCGCTTGTCTTTTTGCCTTTCTTTCTATATATTCTTTTTTCTTGTTGTGCTGGTTTCTTAGAACAGTGTTCCTTTTGCTATAGCATTCAGCATCAAACCATCTTTTTGCTGTCCTTGCTTTTGGGTTTGTTTGTATCACTGAATTTTTTAGGAGGTCTTCTATTTTGTCTGTTGATTTTTCAAGGTCTCCTTCCTCTATTAAAGTTTCTATTTGTGTTATTTGTTCTTGTTGGTTTGTTATTTTCTCTTTATCTATTTTTCTTTGTGTGATTTGGTGGGTCTTTCTTGCTGGTGATGAGGTGATGTTGCGAGGTGCCGGGGTGGAGAAGAGTTTGTACCTCTTTAATTTTGACAAATTTTGCATGAGAACGAGACATGCACTAAACTCCCTCCTTACCTACCACCTAATTAATTATGTGCACAACGGTAATGAAGGGAAATGATGGTGGACCCTGCTAGTTGGTAAAATAAGGAGTGCACACTCACAATAATTTAATAAAAATTGTGATCTACTCATAGAAGAAAAACGAGAACTTTTTCCTAATAAACAACAGGAAATGGGATTTTGCATATTTCTATGAAATGATATGTGGCTTAAATATTACAATGAGATTTATTATACATCAGAACATAAAGGCACATGATTATTCACACAAACAGTAGATTAAAGGATAGAGTTTTCTGAACTATTATGCAAGTAAGAGTTGGCTCGAGAACAAGGGCTCCTACTCTCTGTGATGCAATAGCTTGATGATAATGACTGGAGGTCCTAATTAATCAAATATTACTCTCTCGACTATATTGCAGTATTGCGATTAGTAGTGAGAGCTCACATGGGATCACATGGAGAAATAAGAAAGGTGGACTTGGCAAAAAGAGTGCATGTGCTACTGAGACTTCAGTATAAAATTGATAGGTCCTACAATGCTGGAGCCACAAAATATTTTACCAGTCCTGTAATTAGTAGCAGGTTGTTGGTAGGCAGCAACTCTGTTTCAACCCCTGGCCTCAAAGGTTGTCTGAGAATTTTAAGTTCTGCTGAAAAAAGGGTGCGAATAAGTCGCAAGACCGCCTGACTCTGACAAAGATCAGAACCCAAATCCCTGCGCCCGCAAAACCCAAGAGTGATGCCAACAATGCTCAACTCCCTACCATCCTCGAAAACCGCAAATCAGCATTCAGTTCAGATTCCAGAATTCCCCCACACTGTCTAAGAACATCATTCGCGCCAATAGCGACCCTTCCCTCCAATTTCGAGCCGGGCTTTATGACTTCAACTAGCCTCAGTTTAAGTTGACCGATCATGCCTCTGCTATTCAGCTGAGGGCACTGAATTTGCCATTTGACCGGCCATGGAAACAACCTGCCTAGACCACCGGCCATCTGGCACCAGACAGCCGTACCCAGCAGGGCATGGTCCACAAGTTTTCTGAGAATCAAGAGGACAATGCAGTTAGTCAGTGCCAGGAGTCTTCGTTCTGGATGCGCCAAAACGGTAAGCACATAAACTGTAGTGACACTCAGACGTCTCGCATGTCATTTCGAACCTGCATACAATAGGCGAAACTCGACCGACGTCAGTCTTTCCGTCAGGCACTTAAGTGCATTGTACGACCCTTTAAGTATTTGGAAGTGCAGCCCCCAACTGGAAACGCAGTGCCACATCCTCCGATGCTCGCCTCCCACAGGCCACCCAGGGAAGTAACCCAACATGCATGGATATCAAGTGAAAAGTATTTTGAGCTCTCAATAGAAATACTCTCATTACAGTAACCTTATTCGGTCTCTTACCACTGTGCAATGACATAGAACATTAATGAAATTGATGAAAATGAGAGGCGACATGCAAAAGAGGGCATGGAACCTCTCATTACCCCCCCCCCCCCCAGTCACTTTGGATTATTTTTGGTAGTGGTTGACTCACTAGACAGAGTTAGTGTGTCAATCACTGAGAAAGAATCGGTCCAAACAGTTTCTCGCAACAAATTGGCAGATTAAATTTGAAATTGATGATAAAATGGAAGGTGGAATTTTTCTTATGACTTTGCCGACATCTTACTCACATTGACGAATAAGTCACACCCAACACAGGTTCACCGTCAGGGAGCCCACTCTCATTCATGGACATACTCGCAGTCATACAAATGTTGAACACATGCTAGAAGGCCAAGTTGGAAGCTGCAATAAAATGTTGACCTATTGTATCTGCAAGCTTCTCATTAAGGTGACATTTAAGAATTAGCTACTGGTGCCCAACTCAAACACACACATACTTCTGCATGAAGCCAAAAAGACAAACAATATTTCTATGCTTCATGGTTGAAACATTTGACCACTCACGCTGTTTCTCTGAACAGAAAGGATGATAATTTTTCACAATGATTGATTGATTGATGGACCATTCACCACTAACCAGAATTGCAACTGCAGATATCCTGCTCACATACACAAACAAAAACAGTCTTGTGTTTACTGTGGCATATTGTTGTGTATAACATTTTGTAACTATTGGCACATACACAAGAAATTTGTACACATAGTGAGAATTGACATGCATCAACGTAATTGAGATAGAGAGATATGTTGTTGTTGTTGTGGTCTTCAGTCCTGAGACTGGTTTGATGCAGGTCTCCATGCTACTCTATCCTGTGCAAGCTTTTTCATCTCCCAGTACCTACTGCAACCTACATCCTTCTGAATCTGCTTAGTGTATTCATCTCTTGGTCTCCCTCTACGATTTTTACCCTCCACGCTGCCCTCCAATACTAAATTGGTGATCCCTTGATGCCTCAGAACATGTCCTACCAACCGATCCCTTCTTCTGGTCAAGTTGTGCCACAAACTTCTCTTCTCCCCAATCCTATTCAATACTTCCTCATTAGTTATGTGATCTACCCATCTAATCTTCAGCATTCTTCTGTAGCACCACATTTCGAAAGCTTCTATTCTCTTCTTGTCCAAACTATTTATCGTCCATGTTTCACTTCCATACATGGCTACACTCCATACAAATACTTTCAGAAATGACTCCTGACACTTAAATCAATACTGGATGTTAACAAATTTCTCTTCTTCAGAAACGCTTTCCTTGCCATTGCCAGTCTACATTTTATATCCTCTCTATTTCGACCATCATCAGTTATTTTACTCCCCAAATAGCAAAACTCCTTTACTACTTTAAGTGCCTCATTTCCTAATCTAATTCCCTCAGCATCACCCGACTTAATTAGACTACATTCCATTATCCTTGTTTTGCTTTTGTTGATGTTCATCTTATATCCTCCTTTCAAGACACTGTCCATTCCATTCAACTGCTCTTCCAAGTCCTTTGCTGTCTCTGACAGAATTACAATGTCATCGGCGAACCTCAAAGTTTTTATTTCTTCTCCGTGAATTTTAATACCTACTCCTAATTTTTCTTTTGTTTCCTTTACTGCTTGCTCAATATACAGATTGAACAACATCGGGGAGAGGCTACAACCCTGTCTTACTCCCTTCCCAACCACTGCTTCCCTTTCATGTCCCTCGGCTCTTGTAACTGCCATCTGGTTTCTGTACAAATTGTAAATAGCCTTTCGCTCCCTGTATTTTACCCCTGCCACCTTTAGAATTTGAAAGAGAGTATTCCAGTCAACATTGTCAAAAGCTTTCTCTAAGTCTACAAATGCTAGAAACGTAGGTTTGCCTTTCCTTAATCTTTCTTCCAAGATAAGTCGTAAGGTCAGTATTGCCTCACGTGTTCCAGTGTTTCTACGGAATCCAAACTGATCTTCCCCGAGGTTGGCTTCTACTAGTTTTTCCATTCGTCTGTAAAGAATTCGTGTTAGTATTTTGCAGCTGTGACTTATTAAGCTGATAGTTCGGTAATTTTCACATCTGTCAACACCTGCTTTCTTTGGGATTGGAATTATTATGTTCTTCTTGAAGTCTTAGGGTATTTCGCCTGTTTCATACATCTTGCTCACCAGATGGTAGAGTTTTGTCAGGACTGGCTCTCCCACGGCCGTCAGTAGTTCCAATGGAATATTGTCTACTCCGGGATATAGAGTACACAAAAAAACATAAATTTTGTAAGTATACCTGTGTGATCGAAGATTAGGCAACATAGTTTGGAATAAGTTTTCTTTGTGATGCAACTGACATGGTGATAGGGAACCAGGATATCTTGAAGTTGGCCGTGCCCTTTGAAAGGAACCATCCCAGCATTTGCCTGGAGCGATTTAGAGAAATCACGGAAAACCTAAATCAGGATGGCCGGACGCAGGATTGAACCGTCGTCCTCTCGAATGCGAGTCCAGTGTCTAACCACTGCGCCGCCAATTGGTGATGTTATTCTAGATACTTGAACGCTGTTATACTGTCGTGGCCAAGTTTTCCTCGATGTATTCTCATCTGTGGTCTTATTTATATAAATATGAGCCTCCGCATGCCCCTTCACTTCTACCTCCCCTTCTTTCTCACTGATTTCACCGCTCATATCATTCCTGCTCTCTGCCTGCCTCCAATTCATGTCTATCATCTGTGTTGCACACCTTCCGTCCCGTAGGAAAACTCAACATTTCTTCATCTGGCTCAGCCCTGTTTCTACCCTGACCCTGCTCCATCGTGTGCAGTCTATTTATTTGAGATGCGTTCGACAACAGTTGTGCCTTGCTATGAGTGAACATTAATTCGCGGAACATCAACAACAAAAATATATCAGCGAAAACCCCATACAGCACTTGACACAAAAATTGTACTGTTCCACTCCTACTGATAATAATAATAATAATAATAATAATAAAAGAAAGAAAGAAAGAAAGAGTTTAACCCACAAATGTCGATAAGACAATTTTGTCTTTCAACATGAAGCAACGTTCTCAGTTTCAATAGAATGTGAAGTGGTACAGAACCCACGCACATCAACCAACACACACAAAACAAAACAACATGAAATTACTAGATAAATGAAGAAAATCAATGGCTATTACATGTGCGCCGCAAAATATTACTACCGCAAAATCTAATTGCAGCAAAGAAAATTAATTACGGTGTTTTTCTTTAACCAGGAAATGTTATCGATAAAGCAGTCACAGGAAAGAACCGAGGCAAGGGTCGCCATATTATGCGAGGTGCCAGGGTAAGGAAGAGTTTGTACCTCTTTAATTCTGACGAATTTTGTGTGAGAACGAGACGTGCACTCGACCCCCACCTTATCTACCAGCTAATTAATTATGCGCACAACAGCAACGAAAGGAAATGATGCTGGACCCTGCTAGTTGGTAAAATAAGTAGTGCACACTCACGACAATTTAATAAAAATCGTAAGCTCCTCAGAGAAAAAAAAGAACTCTTTCATAATAAACAACAGGAAAATGGAATTCTGCATGTATCTACGAAATGATATGCAGCTTAAATATTACAATGAGATTTATTATACATCAGAACATAAAGGCGCATGATTATCGACACAAACAGTAGGTTAAAGGATAGGGTATTGTGAACTATTATGCGAATAACAGTTCGCCCAAGAACAAGGGTTTCTACTCTCTGTGATGCAATGGCTTGACGATAATGACTGGAGGTCCTAATCAATCAAATATTACTCTCTTGACTATACTGCAGTATCGCGATTAGTAGTGAGAGATCACATGGAGAAACAAGCAAGGTGGCCTTGTGGCAAAGCGAGCGCGCGTGATGCTGAGGACTTCAGTATAAAACTGATAGGTCTTGTAGTGCCGGAGCTACAAAATACTTTGCCTACCGACTACCTGCTACAAATTTCAGAATTGGTAGTTTCTGAAGACGCAGGCGCCTACTTCTGGTGTGCAGCAACTCTGTATCAACCCCTGGCCTCGAAGGTTGTCCGAGAATTCTAAGTTCTGCCAAAAAAATGTTACGACTAAGTCGCAAGACCGTCCGACTCCGGCGAAGATCAGATCCCGAATCCCTGCGCCCGCACAACCCAGCAATGCTCAACTCCCTACCATCCTCAAAAACTGCGAATCAGCATCCAGTTCTGATTCTAAAATTCCCCCGCACTGTCTGAGAACATCATTCGCGCCAATAGCGACCGTTCCCTCCAATTTCGAGCAGGGCTTAATGACGTCAACTAGCCTCAGTTTACGCTGACCAGTCATGCCTCTGATATTCAGCTGAGGGCACTGAACTTGTCTAAGCAGGTTGTTTTCGTATCTGGTCAAACGACCACCAGCCATCCGGCGCCAGACAGTCGCACCCAGCAAGGCAGAGTCCACAAGAATTCTCAGAATCAAGAGGACAATGCAGTCAGGAGTCTTCGTTCCGGACGCATCGGAACGGTAAACACATAAACTGCGGCGTCACTTAGACGTCTCACAGGTCGTTTCGCCCTTTAGATTAGATTAGATTAGATTAGTTTTCGTTCCATAGATCCGTGCTGAGGAGATCCTCGTGGATGTGGAACATGTCAATTTTTTTTTAAGCTGAAATAACAATACTAATAGTACGAATATATACAATACATCATTTGTTTCTATTAAAAAATTCGTCAATGGAGTAGAAGGAGTTGGCCACTAGTAAGTCTTTCAGGCTCCTTTTAAACTGATCTTTATTTGTAACTAATTTTTTATGTTTGCTGGCAAATTATTGAAGATGAGTGTTCCTGAGCAGTGGACCCCTTTTTGAACTAAAGTAAGTGCTTTTAAGTCCTTGTGCAGATCATTTTTGTTCCTGGTATTGTATGTATGAACTGAGCTGTTTGTTGGAAAAAGAGATATTTTATTTACGACAAATTTCATTAATGAGTAAATATACTGAGGGGCAGTAGTTAGTATACCCAGTTCTTTGAAGAGGTTTCTACAGGACGTCCGTGAATTTACTCCACAAATAATACGTATTACACGCTTTTGGACTCTGAAAACTTTTGTTTGACTTGAAGAGTTACCCCAAAATATTATACCATATGACATTATGGAATGAAAGTAGGCAAAGTATGTAAGCTTTTTCATTTTTATGTCGCCTATGTCTGGTAACACTCGAATTGCAAATACCGGTACAGATTTGTTAAGGCGTTTCTGCAGTTCTGTGGTGTGCTCTTCCCAACTGAAACAACTGCATACAATAAGCGAAACTCGACCGATGTCAGTCGTTCCGCCAGGCGCTTAAGCCTATTATACGACCCTCTCAGTATTCGGGGAAGTGCAGCCTCCAACCGGAAACGCAGTGTGCCGCGTCCTCCAACGCTCGCCTCGCACAGGCCACCCAGGGAAGTACCCCAACATGCATAGGAATCAAGTGAAAAGTATTTTGTGCTCTCAATACAAATACTCTCAGTACAGTAACCTTATTCGGTCAGTTACCACAGTGCAATGACATAGAACATTAATAAAATTGATGAAAATGAGATGCGACATGCAAAAGATGGCATGGAACCTCTCAACGGTATTTACTTGTGGTGTCACCGCCAGACACCACACTTGCTAGGTGGTAGCCTTAAAATCGGCCGCGGTCCGGTAGTATACGTCGGACCCGCGTGTCGCCACTGTCAGTGATTGCAGACCGAGCGCCGCCACACGGCAGGTCTAGAGAGACTTCCTAGCACTCGCCCCAGTTGTGCAGCCGACTTTGCTAGCGATGGTTCACTGACAAATTACGCTCTCAATTGCCGAGACGATAGTTAGCATAGCCTTCAGCTACGTCATTTGCTATGACCTAGCAAGGCGCCATTATCATTTGCTATTTATCTTGTGATGCATGTACTGTCAAACCGATGTTCACCAATTATATATTAAAGTTAAGTATTCTACCAGTTACCTCCTGTTTTGCTAGTCTCATATCCCTGACCTGTTCCAGACCTCACGCCAGTCTGCGTGAGCTTAAACGCGTGCCTTTCGGCTTCACCTCGTAGTGATTTGGCTGTCTTGCCAAGTCGCAACATTACTTTTACTTTTATCTTCATTGGAATGTGTGATGGAGCCCTACCATATTGGTTGAATACTTCCTTTTATTTCTCCTCTTGTTAATGCAATATCAATGGTACTCTTCCCATTGTGGCATATATATGTAGGTATTTGTCTATAGTAGGGTGAAACCATCCTATTCTAGGGTTTCAACGACTAGTCTTGTTTTACAGTTCTCCGTGTCTATTCTGCAGTAGAGATCGCCTGCAATAATGGTGGGTTTGCTGTCTCGTTATTTGATGAGTGTGACTATTTCGTCAATTATTTCTACTGCATTCGTGTGCAGTTGGAAATATTTATGTTGCAAGTTGTCTATCAGGAAGGTTCCTGTTTGAATTGCAAGATCTGAGTTTCACAGAATGACTGTTGGTGTTAGATTAAGAGCACTTTTTATTCCCTCTGTATTCCACAAGACTGCTTTTATTTCTTGTTCTTCTGGCTTTCTTCTTGGTTTAGTTGAGCTCTGCTCCCTCTTCCATTGATCTTCTTGGGAAACGAAATCGACGTACTGTTATGTTTTCAGGCTAGAATTTTGGTTATTGTGTGGTTTGTAGATCTTCAAACGGAATACCTACTTTGAAAGCTTTTTTGTAGCCCAGTGTATGCAGTTCTTCACATTCTAGTTGTCCCAGTATTCCGTTCTTGTTGATGTATTTCACTGCTGTATCAGCTGTGGTGGTTCTCTTTAAGTTGCCGATGTATAGCCACGCTGTTGTTTCTGTTGCTTGCATTTCTTCGTCTTTTTTGTGCCCATTATGGTTTTATTATTACTCTGGTTACACTTTGTGTAACCCTGCTGACATTCGATCTTACCTAGCAATGGATAATCTTTGGAGTTGACACTGTGTGGGTGTGGTTTGGCTCTCATTGCAGGTCACCTATGTAGATCAATTACGTTAGTCGCCATCATGCAGAAATTGTGCATCTCAGTTCGTGAGCCGGCCGAAGTGGCCGTGCGGTTAAAGGCGCTGCAGTCTGGAACCGCAAGACCGCTACGGTCGCAGGCTCGAATCCTGCCTCGGGCATGGATGTTTGTGATGTCCTTAGGTTAGTTAGGTTTAACTAGTTCTAAGTTCTAGGGGACTAATAACCTCAGCAGTTGGGTCCCATAGTGCTCAGAGCCATTTTTTCATTTCGTGAATTATGCAAACAAGTGCAAAGCCAGAGTACAGTGCTTTGCAACCGTCTATCCAACGACATATATTCTTGCAAAGTGACAGTTACACTAACCTGTGCAGTGCGCCGATAATCGCCAACAATGCCAAATAGTGGCGTCCACGATTGATCTATTGCGTGACTTCGTCGCCAAGCCCACTTCACAAGTTTCAAATACTGAACCACAAGCATCTGACTGATCGGATTCGCAGTCTCCCATTTGAATCACAGTTCTTCAGCGTAGCGTGAGCTGATTTTCAACCTTTTGTTGACACAGTCAATAACATAGATGTACGGTCTGCCCACGCTAGTAACTGCTTCACATACAGATGTGGGACATTTGGCTACATAACCGCTAAAATTTCTTCCGTGGCAACCAGCACAACAACCCATAGATGTCCTTGAAAGCGATTTAATGTTTACCCCACGCTGCCTCCGTTTCATCCTGATCCACCCTCAGTTTGTTTCGCCATAGTGGGCAGCATCCTCATCACATATGAAGACACCAGTGACACAGTAAAAGCCGTCGCGCTACACAGCAACTTAGGTGAATAAGTGGACGTGATAAATGACAATGGCATGGCACCAGTGGTGGACAACAAAGAGCGAAATTAGCTCTTCTACACCGCCTCTTCAAGATAAGAGGTTCCAAATGATCGGAAAAAGAGCACAGGTAGTCCCAGTCTTCAAGAAGGGTCGTCGAGCAGATGCACAAAACTATAGACCTATATCTCTGACGTCGATCTGTTGTAGAATTTTAGAACATGTTTTTTGCTCGAGTATCATGTCGTTTTTGGAAACCCAGAATCTACTATGTAGGAATCAACATGGATTCCGGAAACAGCGATCGTGTGAGACCCAACTCATTTTATTTGTTCATGAGACCCAGAAAATATTAGATACAGGCTCCCAGGTAGATGCTATTTTTCTTGACTTCCGGAAGGCGTTCGATACAGTTCTGCACTGTCGCCTGATAAACAAATTAAGAGCCTACGGAATATCAGACCAGCTGTGTGGCTGGATTGAAGAGTTTTTAACAAACAGAACACAGCATGTTGTTATCAATGGAGAGACGTCTACAGACGTTAAAGTAACCTCTGGCGTGCCACAGGGGAGTGTTATGGGACCATTGCTTTTCACAATATATATAAATGACCTAGTAGATAGTGTCGGAAGTCCCATGCGGTTTTTCGCGGATGATGCTGTAGTATACAGAGAAGTTGCGGCATTAGAAAATTGTAGCGAAATGCAGGAAGATCTGCAGCGGATAGGCACTTGGTGCAGGGACTGGCAACTGACCCTTAACATAGACAAATGTAATGTATTGCGAATACATAGAAAGAAGAATCCTTTATTATATGATTATATGATAGCAGAACAAACACTGGTAGCAGTTACTTCTGTAAAATATCTGGGAGTATGTGTGGGAACGATTTGAAGTGGAATGATCATATAAAATTAATTGTTGGTAAGGCGGGTACCAGGTTGAGATTCATTGGTAGAGTCCTTAGAAAATGTAGTCCATCAACAAAGGAGGTGGCTTACAAAACACTCGTTCGACCTATACTTGAGTATTGCTCATCAGTGTGGGATCCGTACCAGATCGGGTTGACGGAGGAGATAGAGAAGATCCAAAGAAGAGCGGCGCGTTTCGTCACAGGGTTATTTGGTAACCGTGATAGCGTTACGGAGATGTTTAATAAAATCAAGTGGCAGACTCTGCAAGAGAGGCGCTCTGCATCGCGGTGTAGCTTGCTCGCCAGGTTTCGAGAGGGTGCGTTTCTGGATGAGGTATCGAATATATTGCTTCCCCCTACTTATACCTCCCGAGGAGATCACGAATGTAAAATTAGAGTGATTCGAGCGCGCACGGAGGCTTTCAGACAGTCGTTCTTCCCGCGAAGCATACGCGACTGGAACAGGAAAGGGAGGTAATGACAGTGACACGTAAAGTGCCCTCCGCCACACACCGTTGGGTGGCTTGCGGAGTATAAATGTAGATGTAGATGTAATGCAACAAGTGATCTACGAGGGGAAGTTGGAAAATAAGTTTCCCCTGTCGACTGTGGGCAGAGTTGTGTGATATGGGCGAAATACTGCACGGCAGGTGAACGCGCACGTGCAACACACCGATACACCAATGGGTAGAGATCGACCGCGATCAAGCAGATGGCGCTGTCGCAGTGCCTACTCAAAGTGGAGGCCAGCCACTCAGTCTTTTTCAGGAGCTATGGAGAGAAGGTGCGGTTTGCAGGCGTGGTCAAAGGCGGAAGTGAGAGCTGTTATCCGCTATGAATGGGCACATGGAGTATCAGGCACAGAAATTCATAACCGCCTTGTTGAGGTGTTGGCTCAGGTGTGATGTCGAAAGAAATGGCGTGGAGATGGTGCCAGCAATTCAGTGATGGACTTCAGAAAGTGAAGGACATACCGAGACCTGGACGGACGTACACGGCCACTACAGATGCGAATGTCAGGAAGGTGGATGACATGATTAAAGCGAACTGGCATATCACCATCGATGGCGTAGCGGCAGAACTTGTAATCGGACATGAGCGAGCTCACAAGATTATCCACGACATTCTTCAATACAGGAAGGTGTCAGCACGATGGGTGCCCCGCCATCTGACCCCGACACACATGGCGTTCAGCCTGGAACAGCTCGTGCGTTACCATGAATCTGGTAGTGACGTATTTCGCATTTATGCCGGGAGATGAAACATGGGTCCACCATTACACGTCCGAATCGAAGGCTACATCCATGGAGTGGAAACATCCGTCATCACCTGTCCAAAAGAAGTTCAGAAGCACTCCGTCTGCAGGTAAAGTGCTACTCACCGTTTTCTGGGACGCCAAAGGAGTTTTGCTGCTGGACTTTCTAGAGGATGCAACCATCAATGCTGCGCGTTACTGTGCCACTCTGTCGAAATTAAAAGAGGCGATTCGGAAAAAGCGGCCTGGCCTTCTCAGATCTGGGGTTCTGCTGTTGGATGACAATGCAAGACCACACACGGCGACGTCAATGCAAAACCATATTGCAACTCTTGGTTGGGATCGCCTACACCATCCACATTACATTACCATCTGTTTCCTGCTTTGAAGAAGACTATCGCCGGAAGGCGCTTTGGCAGCAATGCTGACGTCAACGCTTCTTCCGTATGCAAGCCCTGATTTTTTCCTGGAAGGCTTTTTGAAGCCTATAAAGCGGTATGACAAATGTCTCAATGTACTTGGAAATTATATAGAAATATAAAGATGTGTCTTATCTTTAATGTCTCATTCTCTTTTTTCCTTTCACACTCAGCTCTGACCACAGTCGTGAGGCGAGACTTATTTTCCAAACCCCCACGTGTAATGAACAATTAACAAACAGAATCTAATCACAAATCGAATGGCATCAGTTACAAATATTAGTAGACTTTCAGTTGACGCCCGATAACATACTGTGGACACTGCGGGCAGCTAAACCCCATCTCAAGTGTATCATGAACGCTAACGAATGGGAACCGTTGGTCTACAGGCTTACAGCAGACAGAATCTTCACTGTAATCGAACATCAACAGTGTGTTAATCTAGTTGACAGGAGTGCCACTGTTGATGGGCATCAGTACCTGTCTTGGCTTTCCTTGCTCCTTAAGACAACTGAATCTGCCTGACCACACCAAACTCCCGCCGACTGTGACGTCACGGCCTCCACCCAGGACAGTGACCTTAATGCAGCTCTGTCAACATGCTGACAACATCGCTTCTCATGCTGCCACCATGCATCTGTGCTGGTACCACACACAGTTTGGTGATCTGTGCAAGACTGTCTTCTACCTTCTGATAGCCCAAAAGAGCCATGTGGCCCATGATCAGCGCACCAGACCATGAGTATTATTCAAGCCGCTTCATCTCACATAGTGAAGGACGACCGAATATTTCACCAATGCAGGACAATCGCAATCTTTATATCCTATATCATCTCGGACAACAATACTATTTAGTCGATTCCGGCCCTGGTGTGAGAGCCACACCACAGACCTTTGTCATAGTGTGTGCCAACACCGCTATACAACTCCCTGCAGTGAATGACTCAGCAATCGCCGTTTACTGCTCCAAAACTTTCATGCAGGATCTGGGGGTTTGGAATGATGGTCACATGGAACTTTCTCATTGCAGATGTCAACAAGCCAGTACTGATTATTGATATCCTTTGCCATTCCTCGCTTCTACTGCACTTGTTCAACATCTCATTGAATCAAGGTGACATGAAGTCGACATCATCATTGGCTGCACGCTCCCACAGTGAGAACACACCTTCAATAAATCTTTTCTAGTGGACACGCGCCAGTGCATCCCAACAGATGATTATCATCATCATCATCTACTTGACTGCATCATCACACTTGTGACGTGGCGATTGGTGCATTCTTCCAACTGAAAGTGGCAGGCATATAGCAACCTCTCAGATTTTTTTCACAAAAACTGGTACCTTCACAAAGCAAATTGTCTACCTCTGCACAAATCAACTACGATAAGTTCGTGGCAGCTCAGCAGCAGGACAAACTACTCCAAGACCTCCTCAATGACACAACTAATAATCTCAAACACGTATTGCTGGGCACAACAAAACAGGTCTTGTGTGACGTGTCACGAAACTGAACTCGTCCTCTCATACCTCAACCATTTCAGAAGACCACCTTAGACCGGCTCCACAACTTCTCGCATTCAGGCATTAGAGTAATGACACACCTCATTACAGATCGTATTGTATGAAAAGAAAGACTGAAAGGATGGACTCACATGTGAATAACTTGTCCAATAAGGAAAGTGGGACGCCCATACACCCATCCCTCAGACAGTTCAAAACACTAAACGGGTAGTTCAGATACGTGCACCTTGACCTGGTGGGATGAACCACTTAACACATTGTGCAGAAGTCCTTGAGCTGTAATGTCTTGAAGAGCAGTCAGTGGCCAGAGCCATAATTGACATTTGAATTTCCCAGTGTGAATGTCCAGTGTTCATAACAACTGACCAATGTTGACAATTTGATTACACAATTCACTGAACAAGACATATTCAATGTGTCACTCATGGATTATTATTGGACAACTGCTTATCGCGTACAAGGCAATTACCTTGTGGAACAATGGCATCACACAATAAAAGTCGGCTTTACATACCATGGCGGTCACTGAACAGAAGCTTTACCATTGGTGCTATTAGGTGTACACTCTGACCACAAAGACGATCTCTGTGTCTCTCTCACTGAAGTTCCTTATAGCATGCCACTCCTTCTCCTGGCCGACTACGTGCCACAGGTGCTACCAACGTAAACCACCGAATTTTTCGCCCTCGTCACTCGAGTAAAAAAACACATCAGATGGCTCAGGACATCGCCTCTACAGCCTCACAGCGCCCCTAAAGTCTTCACCTACAAGGCACTCGCAGACTATAACCAATTCGTGCTTCATGGTGACAGGATATGGCCAACTTTACAGCCTCCTTATGCAGGCCTGCTCGAGGTACTAACGTGTGGCACACGTACATTCGCTATACTGCTGGATGTGAGACCCAGTATAATACCTATCAACTGATTAAAATTTATTTATTTTTTATTTATTTATTTCATCCATCTTTCAGCACCTACATGCAATCGATGTCGTCAGAAGAGTTACAGCTATTTGTACATTATGTTTTACATACCAAAATATTACATAGTAAAAATATAGCAATGTTGTAAACTATTAGCTTACAACAGCCTCTACACCTAGATCCATACATAACAGTAAGCCATAATTTATCAGCATTAACATGCAATCAATGTTGTCAGAAGTATTATAGCTATTTGTACATTATGTTTCATATAGCAAAAATATTACATGGAAAAAAAAAGATAGTGTTGCACCCTATTAGCTTATAGCTAGCTGCCTCTACATCCATAACTATACATAATAGTAAGCCTTAGTTTATCAATAAATTAGATCATCTTTACAACTATTCTGAAATTCTTCTACACTGTAGAAAGTATTTTTCTTCATCCACACTTTGGTTTTAGTTTTGAAAATATCCATTGAAACCAATTGAGCCTGTACGGGTAAAGTGTTGAATAATTTTATGCCTATGTATTCATAGCTAGATTGGGTTTTCTTAAGCCTGGTTGTGGGTATATCAATCATATTTGTTTGTCGAGTATTGTGTTGATGAACTGATTTCCTTATAGTGTAGTGGTTTAAGTTTTCTTTTATGTTTAATAGGCAACAATATATGTAAAGAGATGGGACTGTGAGAATTTTTAAGTCTCTAAAATAAGGTCTACATGAGGTCTTGTTGTCAGTGATTCCGTACAAATGTCTAATTGCTTTCTTCTGCCAAGTGAAAATTTTTTTGGCTCCTGGAGAGTTACCCCATAAAAGAATGCCATATTGTAGATGGCAATGAAAGAAGGCATAGTATGACTGAAGCAATAAATCTTGTGTAACACGTGTGTAGTTTGGCTAGTAGGTAGATAACTCGTGATAGTTTTCGACATACATTATCTGTGTGTGTGTCCCAAGTTAATTTTGAGTCAATGTGTATTCCTAGTAGTTTAACAGATGATAACTCCATGTTACTGTTTGATAAACTGAAGATTATCTTGACAGTCTTTTCATAGTTCATAGATAAGTCATTAGCTTTAAACCAGATATTAGATATTTTGAGGCACTCTTCACTTTCCTCCTTCAATATGTTTATATCCTTTCCAGAATTAGCTAATGTTGTGTCATCAGCATAGAGGATAGATATACAGGGTAAGTTGTTCGGAAAGTCATTTACAAACAATATAAATAGTAGAGAGCCAAGCACTGAGCCCTGAGGAACACCTCGTTTTATACTTAAAGTCTGTGACTGTTGGTCATTATGCTTTACTATTTGTTTTCTATTGCTGAGGTATGATTCAATTGGTGAGAGTTCCAAGTGTTTGATTCCATAGCAACACAGTTTATCTAATAATAATTTGTGGTTAACTGAGTCGAAAGCCTTACTCAAGTCAATTAGAATGGCTTCAGCAGATAATTCTGACTCAAATGCGCTTAGTACAAAAGAGATAAGGTTTTCAACTGCTTTGACTGTTGATAAGTTTGACCTGAATCCATACTGAGAATCATTTAATATATTATTGTCTGATAGGTGTATGCATATTTGCTGCATTATGCAATGTTCTATTATTTTTGAAAGAATAGGCACAAGTGAAATTGGTCTATAATTATTGATACAGGACTTGTCACCCTTTTTGTATAATGGTATGACAACTGTTTTTTTGAGACATTCTGGAAAGTGTCCACTCGAGAGCATCCAGTTTATCAGTATGCAAAGAGGGTATGTTATGAGATCTACAACTTTTTTAATTACATAGTTTGACAGGCCATACACATCTTCAGATCTAGAGTATCCTAATTTAGAGGTTGCTTTAATTATATCAGTTACTTGTACTTCTCTCCATTTACAAGCTGACACTATGTTTGTAATGTTTTGTTGAAAATTTCTACCAGATATGGGGTGAGAAATAGGTGTATGTGTTGAATTGGAATTCTGGTTACTATGGGTTGGAAGGCTAAGATTGGCAGAGTTGACAAAAAAGTGATTGAAATCATCAGCAGTGACGTTAGCAGCATTTGTGTTGTCTTTGTAGTTTATATCCATACCTAGCTCTGCTTTTATTACTTTCCATGCAGCCTTACATTTATTGTGTGATTTTTTTAATGAAATCACCATTTGCCTTACACTTGGCTATTTTAATTTCAGATCTATATTTTCTTTTCAGGTTTTTGTAAGTTTCTTTATCTACTGCTCCCTTTTTGACCTTATCGTGACAAGTAATTACCAATAGTCTCAGTTTTTGTAATTGGGGTGAAAACCACTTCTGTAAAGTTGAGTGGCTAGGTTTCCTAACATTTTTGTTTTTTTTGTTTTTTAACCAGTGGACAGCATGTGTGGAAGATTTCAGAAATGATTTTGAGGAATGTGCTGAAGGCTTCATCAACATTTCTGGAGGAATGTATAACAGTATTCCAATCTATAGACTTAAGTTCTGCTCTATACTTGCTAATATTTGTATCTGTAGATAGTCTGACACACTGAGTTTGTTCCTCGTCTTCTTTTGGTTTTTTAGTAATTAGTTTCACCCATATACCTCTATGGTCTGACAGGTAATCGACATCAAGTAAGCCTCGCTCAAAATCACATTTGTATACATTTGTTATTAGATTGTCAAGACAGGAGGAGTGCCTTGTAGGACTTTCATTAGCACAAAAGAGATTATAGGATCTTAACATATTTACTAAATTAACATTTCTGGCTGTCATTTTCCTAATGTCTATGTTTAGATCCCCAAAGATTAAAATTTTGTATTTAGTATATTTTTGTATACTGATCACAAGTTTTTCTAAACGTTCTATAAATTGTTCTACATTTCTTTCAGGAGTGTGATATAAAGACATAGTTATGAGCTGTATACTAGGTATAATAAAAGCAGCTGCTTCAAAAACACCTTTAATGCATAGGTCACTAACTTCAAGAACAGAAAACTTTAGGTCTAGATCATTGCTAATATATATGGATGAACCCCCATAGGATTCACTGGGTCTGCAGAAGTATGTAGCTAATCTGAAACCTGATGGTACATACAGTTTTCTATCCTCTTCCTTTAACCAATGTTCGTTTATACATAAAATCATTCTTTTGTTACTTTTTAATAGTATACCAAGCTCATCAGCTTTATTTTTCAGAGACCTGACATTTAAGTGCAGAAATAAGATAGAGTTACTGTCACAGGAGGGGAGGAGTACAGTATTATGGGGCAATGGAGAACATTTAATTGTTTTTTCAGCCCTGGAATCTACGTTAGGTGGCGGTTGGACTTCCTTGGGATAAACCATAAAAAATCTTCATTTCTCTTAGGTAATTTTTTGGGTCTGTTTGAAACACGGTTGGAAGTTTGTTTCACTTTACTGTCCACAAGTTTTATAGGAACATGTTTTCCCAAATCATTTGGTATCACTTCATCATGAGACAAAGATGATACTTTCTTACTGTGACTGGTCTATTCTTTTCTGCTACTCTTGAAGGTGATGGAGGAGGAGCTTGTACTGTTTCTGCCGTTGGTGAAGTTGGTTTAGTTGCTGCTGGTGGAGGAGTTGTTTCTGCTATTACTGGTAAAGGAGTTGGTTCTACTACTGCTGGTGTGGGAGATGGTGCTGCTGCTATAGGAACTAGTTCTACTGCTGGAGGAGTTGCTTCTGCTGTTGCTGATGGTGTTTCTGCTGCTATTTCTGGTGAAGTAGTTTGTGTTGTTACTGCTGGTGAGGGAGATGGTGTTACTGCTGTAGGAGCTCGTTCTAATGCTGGAGGAGTTACTTCTGCTGTTACTGAACGTGGTTCTTCTGACGCTGCTGTTGATTCTACTTCTGTTAGTATTGCTTCTTTAGGTACTTCTGCTGCATTTTCTGTTACTGTAGCTAATTCTGCATTAGTCACTCCTAGAGATACTCTCTGTGATGATGATACAGGTACCACTGATGATGTTGTTGGTAAGTATTGCAGTCTCTGAATAATTTCCATTCGCTTTAATGTAACAAGTTGCTTTCCAAGGCCATTTAAGTGCAGCCCGTGAGTAGTGTGGAATCTGCGTCCAATGGTATTAATATTAACAACAGAAACATTTCTATATTGTTTGCATATACTGGAAAAAAGTTCATTGGCGGCACTAATTTCCTTGTTTACACACGACCAGGACATCAAGTCGTACCTTTGTGGTATATTTACGAGGATAACGCTTGTATGACTTAGTTCAGATAAACACTTGTTTAATTCGCAACAGGCTTTAGATGTATCATTTTGATAAATGTCATTAGATCCACCAAAGAGGACAACAAAATCTTTCGAAGACAGCTTTTTTATTTCTTCAGAAAAAACTAGTTTTCTTATTTCTGAGAGGGGCGCCCCAGGCTTTCCAAAGCTCATCGATTTCACATTTGAAGCTTTATTTATGCGTGAGACAATACCGCGGCTGTGGCTATCGCCTAAAATGTAAAGTTTCGGAACATGGACGGGAGTTTTAGACTGATGTTTTCTTTCGCACTCTCAACAGGTTACACCACTGTTTGTGTTTTTCCCGCACTTTCTACAAACAAACAACAGAACTGTTATTAACAAAAGTTACAGTATCTTGAGGTAAAACGCTAAGCCTCTTTGCTTCTTTTTCATACTGTTCGTGTTCGAGATGTTTTATAACTGAAAACTCTTCCAGTAGAGCACTGATAACTTCGTCTTTGGTGTTTCTCATATTAGGTTTTTGGCCTAAGTCGCCTTTGAAACAGCTATTGCAGAACCATAGTTTCCTTTTAGGGCTGACATTAACACACGAATAATGGAAAACCGTTTTACAATTTAAGCACATTATACCTTTTACACCACGTTTCTTGCAATGGCATGTTGTAGCAGAGTTCACCGTTTCCCACGAATGAGTCGAAGTACTTGCTGGATGAGATGTCTGATAACATTTTCCTGTTACCAGGTTTTTTTTGGCGTCTACTTTTGCGATAATATAACATGGCATACATGTACTGTCATAATGCACACAGAATTTGTTGCATATCGAACACTTTTCCTGGATGGCCTGTACATCGATGACATATCAACCTCCACTCTCCCATACGATGTCATGACTGGACACAACATGGCCGCTAACAGCTCGACGCCAGAGACTACTTACCTGACGACTTTAGAGTCACATTGCTCGACTAGTTCCTCGTTGTTGAAGGTCAACAGCCTGAACGTGATGCTGGAAATGATTCGTCAGATGGCATTTAAAACGTTCATAGATACGCCCAATAATGTGGACACGGCAGCCATCACATTGCTGCTGTCCTCCCAACCTACATTGAGTACAAGTTTAAGTAAGAACTGGACTGATTAATAAAACAATTGAGCTCAAGTAAGGCCAAGAATGTCCAGTAGTTGGTTCTGGCTAAAGTATGGATGAGTGATAGCTGATAATGATATCAATATATCGATAATGTAAATCTACCGATGGCTTTACTGACAATCGACAGTTTGTATAACTTTTTCGTCGTATGATTGAAAATCACAATATGTTTCAATTTCACTAGATGGCAACCAGGTCATGTGTAACTTTTTAGGTGATTTGGGGATGGGGGGGAGGGGTCCAGACCCCATGCACATCCTTTTGGCTATATTCTTGGTATGTTAAAGAAGGGTCTGATTTATGTTCAGGAGTTATATTTGGAGGATTGTGACAGGCATATAGAATACAAGGAAATCATGGCATAATGATAGGCCGGATTTGTTCAAGCACATTTGGAGCGATGATGCAGTGTTTCACATTGGGAGATTTGTCGATCGACACAACTGCCGTAATTAAGCAGTAAGAAATCCAGGAATGATACCTGAAAAATCACAAAGTCTACCAAAATTGACAGTCTGGTGCGGCATGACCAAAGATCATCTCATTAGCCCTTTCATATTGCGAGACACCATGAATAGTGACCAATATTGACAGGTGCTGAGTGAACATTTTGTTGAACAAACCGCATCATTGTTCCATTCTGATATCAGTGTCCACAGATAAAGCACCACTTAATTTTGCCTGCATTATTCGTGACTGGCTGGACGAACACTTTCCAGGACATTGGCGGGGACAGTGGGAACCACATGAATGGCCTCCGATAGATCCCCACCTGACCCCTTGTGACATTTTCTTGTGGTGTCGGCCAAAGAAGAGGGTACCAAACAAACCAATGCATTCTGGACGAATTGAAGGAGAGGATTACAGTTGTCCTTGTAAGTGTACCAGTTACTTTCCTGCAGAAATCAGTTTTTGACATTCCTATACATTCACATCGTTTTCTCGACAAAGCAGGAGCATATGTGAAACTCTATTGTAGTACATGTATTCTCCTGGCACTGAGAACTGACAACAACGTCTATGGAATTAAGAAGATAAAAGTGGACTCTGAACGTTGCTAATAGCAGGAGAAACATACAGACAATTATTTCTTTACCATGTACAACGATAAACCTGTTCAGTTAGTTCATGAATTATACAGCCATCTGAAAGCTTTTCAGACCATGGAGCACTTGTGGAAACTTACCATGTTTCTAGAGTGTCATGTGAAAAAAATGTTGGTTCATAGTTGGAATACTCAGAAACTAGTTACACAAAAAAAAAAATCCTTTAATGTTTCCTGGCGCCTAGTTAGATTAGAATATTAAAATTAAGAAAGAAAAATTTAGAACCATACATATAAATATATGGTGCACACTTATAATTACCGCATTGTTAGCGAGCTTCTAAAATAAGCAGGTGTGTTCAGCGTATTATTCTAGTCCTAAAAATATGAGAACAATATCTAACACAACAATAAATGCGTTAATGTTAAGTGAGCTCATAAATGCTTACATGTGGACCATAGTGCTTATACAGAAAACAAATGAGAAGTGTAGAAATAATGCTAGAACTGGAGCTAATCATCTAATGACATGCATATCTTGAGGTTGGTCTCAGAGTAGTGGTAAAATAAATTAATAGAACAAAAACTTACGCAAATGTAATTGCCGTAAGGCAAGGCATAAACGGAAATGTAAGTGCACATAACCTGCATAGCAAGTAAAATATAAAAACATAATGAAAATAAAAATAAGTTAATATGAACGAAATTTGGCGGAATTGATGGGAAGTTTAGAAACTAATCTACGAAACAGCTGTAGTGAGGTCAGTAATATGTTAGCAGGGAGCTTATTGGCGAAAAAACAGTGCAAAGCCTATCGTGCAGCTGGAAGCTGTAACTGGAGTAACTGAAGAAACAAACCTGTCAGTTGCCAATTTTAAGTATCAAGAAGTAAATATGGAGGTAAGGGTGCATTGGCATAGCTGTAAATTTCTATCATAGTTAAACAACTAATACTGCAATATATACAGGTCGCAAATACGATCAATGAAAGAATTTTAACTAGCAGCATACATACCAATTGTGTGGTATCGAACTGGTGTAGAGCAATCAATGGTATGCTCAAAGGCTGTGCAAACGTTGTGTGAAATGCACCAAGTGACCAGAAGTAACAGCTGGAGTAAGTGGAACAACAATTCCTACTCAGCAGTGAAAATGAAGGGTCAAAAATAACTATAGCAGAAAGGAAATATGGGGATCGTTGTCTACTCTTGTTACAATGTGCTTCTGATTTCTTATTATTTCAATAAATAGAAGTACAGTTGCTGCAGATAGGTAAAATACTAAATGTTAATTTCAGTTCCTCAGTATAAATAACATTATTATTAGCGCAATTTGCCACAATATTTTGTGAATTCTGGAATGCAGCAGCGCTCTTGCTATACTTACTAACCCCCAGAAAATATGACGTAGAAAAGGCGACGAAAATCTTCAAATGGAACTTACCGAATTTCTAGAAGATTTTTCTTTATAGTACAAATTTAAAGAAGTTCACCTACTCATATTTTATAAAAGTTATTTGACTGGAGAAAAATATCCACAACCAAGCTCATCTGCAAGAAAGAAGCTTGTCTTGTCGAAAGCAGTTATACATGTGAACAGTTTTTTACTATCATAAAAGTAAATAAATGCAATATGTGTACTAGGTTATCAGACCGAAACCTGGAAAATACGTTAAGACTCATATCTGACTATGAACAATCTTTTGTAAAAATTCAAGCTCATAGCTCACATTAGCCTGCAGCTAATTATTTTTTTTTAAAAATCGATAAACCGTGATAAAGAAATTTACCTGTGTTTTACTAAGTGTGAATTTCCTGGTTTCCTAATTATTGATTGCAAATATTGTATTGTTCAATCTATTGGGCACAGCGAAAGTCATTTTGTCTCACTGTACGTTTCTATGCAAGATTGTACTGACTTGTTCTTGAAACGGCATGTTCTGGGGTATACTTTATTGTGATTGCGTGAACCAACAACAGGTTAACTAGTTTGTTCACTAAGATGTAGCCCCGCTGCCTTTCTTTAAATTGGTGCATTCAGCTAGTAGTCAGTAATTTTTGTGCCATTGTCACATTCTACCAGCGTTTGTGATGCGTCAGTGTGTAGTAGAGTTGAAGATAGTAAGCAGTAAATATCGCTTGTGTGTATTGTCAGCACTGAGCAAGGGATGAAAATACTTCTTTCTACATACTTAAAAGTGGTGAGCTGATTCTCCCTCTCTCTGCGTGCACATGAGCACATGGGCTCTAAATTAATATTCAATCTGGAAACGTTTTTCTCTTTTGCTGTGGCTGGATTTGAACAACAAACAGCATTGCACTTGTGCAGAGTAAGTAAAACTTTACTAGCCTGCATCATCAGCTGCAAACTTGTAGGAAGCCGAGCATTGGCGTACAAATACCCAAAAATATGTCATGTGTAGAGTACAATTCGAGTGCCTAACCCACCAATTTCTTCCACGTGCCGAATTGAAACTAATCACGGACTGGATACTGCCTAGGGACAATTGGCTGCTTCAGATGACTGGAGCAATGACAGCTCATGCAAAATTTTGCCATTGTTCTATGATGTAATGGCCTATAGTCTTTCGTCTTACATGGGTGGTAATCCTAACTCAATTGAATATATGAATTTAAAACAAGAGAAATTTCAGGTTGGAGTATAAACAGTATAAGAAAAAGGATAGATTGCTACTCTCTGTAAAGATGACACATTGAATTGCAGATAGGCACAACGAAAAGACTAATACATTTAGCTTTCAACCAAAGCCTTCTTCACAAAAGAAACACACACACACATTCATACAAGCAATCCCACACCACATGCACACATGAATCCCATCTCTTGTGGCATTTGCACTGGAATGCAACTGTCACTTTTAACAAAAGCACCAATCTCAATTTAATTTTATGTATATGAATTTAACTGTTTAAATGTATTTAAATTTTGTAATTAATTGTTAAGCACCAGGAGGAATAAAATAATGTGTAAAAAATTGTGGTAGCAACAGGAATCGAAACTGTGCTGACAAATTGCCAGGCAGAGATATACTGTCCTTAAGTGAACTGTTGGTCATAAATTCCTCATATTCTATGTGTAAATCTTTAGAGAGCGTTTTACATTTTCTTACCACCCATTCAGGCGAAATATTCTAGTAACCTGTCGGTTCCATAAGACCTTATGACAAATTTAAAAAAATTTATAGTAACCTGAAAGGGGCATCAACAAGTTTCTGTCAACAGAAACCAACAAACATCTTTTAACTTCATTAATCTGTGACAAATGATTCATGTCATATTAAATATTTTTTCACAACATGGTCTGCTGTAAAACCACCTTGATATCCACATAAATTGCTCTACAGTGTTGTTTCTACTCTGTTCAGGAGTTGGTAAATACCTTGTATGCACCATGCTGTAAAGAAATTCCTCTGTAGCTGTTAACATCTTGTTAATTGCTTTTCTTATGTATTGGATGTATCAAGGCCATCTTCCCTTTACTGGAAGCTTTCCTGTTTTCAGGTTCTCTCAAAGATTAAGTTTAGCTTATTTTTGTTTCTGGTAGAGATCACTTTAAAAATTCTGTTGAATAGAGTCTTCACCAATTGCTTTAGAAGGCATAAATAACTTCTTGAGTTTACTTACTAGCTGGCTGCGAATTTTCTAGGTTTTCATGTAGGTTTGAGAATTTGAGCTTATGGAATGGTTCTGGACAATTAAGAAGTTGACCAAATTACTCTGAAAATATTTATAAAAATATCAGTGTTACACAAATTAAATCGGTGAGCCTCTTCACCCACCCACCCACCTGTTGTTAGATTTACATTTGCAGTAGATCTACCTAACCCTTAAAATCTTACATTCTCCTTCAAATATCTGCTGGAAAAGGTCTGTTTAGCAGATCATCTACAGAAAACACATTCATACAAAAATACTCGTATACTTGGTTTCATTCCTTTTTTACCACTATCTAACCATTTGACTTAGAAAGGCAGCTGTCGCAACTAAATTGAATATATTAATTTTAGTATACAAACTGTACTGTTTATATATATTTAAATGCTATGACTGACAGTTTAAGATTGCGAGGAATAAAATAAAACAAGGAGGAAAAGAAACGTTGTGAACCTGAATCGACGAATTGCTAGTTAGTGCGCTAGACCACATGGCCACAGCGCCTTACGGCAACTGCTCTTCAAAAATCCGTCTTACTCTATGCTTGAACAATATGCTACACGGAATTAAAAACAACAGAAAATCTGATCTGGTGCTCTAAGCAACATAGCACTCGTAATGCCGGAATGGATGACGTCACACCAGAGCATGCACAATCGAAAACAAACGGCCAATCATGCTACGATCAACTCAAAGAAGGGATGGGGCCATCATTGCACCACTCTACTTATTGAAGGGAGGGCACTTCAAAACATGTTTTCGAATGGGCACTACATTGCAAATAAAACGCACGAAAACTACACACTTACTCTTCGTATAATTTCCGGCTCTCATTCAAAGAGAAATGGCGTAATTCTAGTGCAATTTCCAGCTCACGTTCGAGGAGAAATGGTACAATTTTAGCGCGATATTTATCGGGTGCAGTAGCACATTAGCACACGACAACCAGCCGGCAATGCTTTGAACTTACGTAATTGTCGCGGAATTGGCATGTCAACTTGCAAGTATGGTGTTTCCACTTGTGGATTGATTTCCGCAAGCAGTCGTGTGAAATGTATAAATTGTATATGTAATTCATGCCTGAAAAACTGGCTCTATGCAAGTGGTGGATCGAATGCACGTGCCAGTAAATCATGCTTCTGGAAACCCAATCGCGACACTGCATTGATCAATGGCAATCAGTTACGTCCAGCCAATCAGAATCGCTTCCCTCTTTCCCAAGTCTAGTTACTAGCCTACCCTAACTTCAAATTTTTCATTTGGGGGCGTACCTGTGTGTGTGTAGTTTGTCAAGACATCCCGAAAAGCGAAAGTGGCGGTGTGGTAAGTTACATTTCCGGTGCATCAGATTACTGGATTTTTATTTGTGATCTACAAATACCAATTTCAAAATTACGACATTTGAAATCTGTTTCTGTAAATACGCCGTGAAAATTGAGATATTCTGGTTTAACAGATTGCTCTCACTGACATAATTAGAATAAGCCAAATCTTGATAGATTGGTATATGCACTTTTTTTAATTATCTGTGAATGCTATTGACAATATGCTAACAATTAAAAAATTGCGACCGCTGCTTATCCGGCATTTTGAATGATGTTTTTTATTTGAAAGTGTAGAGGACCCATCAGATGCAGGTCAGAGGTATTGCTAATAAAGAAAAAATTGCTTGGGTCAAAATATTTGGAAAATATTTAAATTTATGCAGTGCACTATATAAATGCTTAATGTACGAAGTATGTCGTTATGATCTTAAATAAGCCTGTCTACCAATTGATGCCACTTCTATACTTATAAAATATTGAATTTTCCACTGTTTTATTCATAAGCTTCTTTGTAGAGAATTAGGTAAATAACAAACAATAAATAAATAAATAAATAAATAAATAAATAACAATCTACAACACAATATGTGGTGTACTTGCTCACGGCCTTCTGACTAGTAATTAGGCATGAAACTGCCAGTATCAAATTTCAGAATGAGTATGTAGCTTACTGAAGACAGTAGCCACTGAAAACAATATAGAGTTTGTCACGGTAATACAGTGCCCATCAGTGGACCAAGATATACACCGCATTCATAACATGCTTTGTGGACAGGACAGCTAATTAGCTATAGCCTCAATTATGGAACCATCGTGGCATTTGCCTTACCAATGAAAAAACGAAAATCGGGATGGCTGAATAGAGCAACTACATCCTGCCGAATATTAGGTCAGTGCCCTAACAGCTGCACTGCCTTGTTCAGTAATCTCAAATGAATAATATTTCTTCATTTACACAGAAATTGTTTCATGTTATTGAAATATAAAATGTAGATTTCTTCTTCACTTCCCACACACTGAGTCCATATGCTGACTTATGGACAATTTGTTGTCACTTGCTGTGTAAACCATAGTTCCACTCTTCACTGCTGCTCATACTACGATGCCCACTGATGACTCCTGGACAGAGAAGATACTGCTGTGTCCCTTGACTCAAGTCTGGACTCCACAATCAACTATATCCTAATATCTATCTGGGGGGGGGGGGGGCAATGGACATTACTATCATGCAAAGTACATCTTGACACATGATCCTTGAGAAAGCAGTGTACCATTAACAATAACTGAAATGTGACAAGGTGCTGCAGTTATCCCCTTTCGTTACTAACCACTAATCTGGGTTCTCTAAGCAATCTTTTTGTAATATGCATTAGTTGTGAATAACATTTTAGCTGACTTTTTAAACAAATGTCTGTTAGTAATCTTTATCACTTCATATGGCAATTTATTGTAAAAATTTATCCCCTGATATAAAATGCTGATTTGAGGTTTTTTCCCTATGTAAATGAACTCCAAACTTGCTGTTGTTCCATTAATGTGTGTAAAACTGTCAGTGCAACATTTATTGATATTTTCCCAGATGGGCAACACTGATTGGTATATGGTAATCACTTGGTGCAATAATGATGCCCAATTTCGTAACTAGCTCTTTACAGTGAGCCCGACTGCTACTCCATTATACTTCTTATTATCTTTTTCTGCAGTTTAAAACCTGTGTCCATATTTTTATGCCTTTGATCACCAGAAAAGAAGCACTCCTATAACTAAGAAGTGAATGTTACCACAAGCAGTTTGGCTGTTGCAAACTGCTGCTAGCACTGTAGGAAACAGTACAAGAATGGCATTTTTGCCAGTATCTCTGTAACTCCATGTCAGCTAACATTCTATGTCCATTACTAAAAACACTGTGTAGCAAACAATCTATGGATTTATCATATATGCTTAAAATTACAGAGTTACATCCTCTCTTTATTGTGAAGTGCAAAGTGTGTTTTATGTAGAGTGTGAATTTATTGCATACTGCCCAATTGTACACGTCCTTGAGGGTTTCATTTGCAGTCTCGAATACGAGTTCTGATGTTTTATCAGTGACTATAATGTTGCTGTCAGTGGCAAAAAGAACTTTATCCATTACTTACACTGTCAGAAAAAGACATTCTTGTAGCCATTTTACATCATAGAACAGGAAATGAAATGGAATAGGCAAGAAATGAAACTCAGTTTCTGTGTGTCTGTGTGTGAGCATAACATTCTTCTCCCACTGTCTATTTTCCTCTCAATGTTCAATGGAGTATTGTGTGAAAATTTGAAGTAAATCCCTCAAGCTCTTTCAGAAATGTTTGCTAAGAGTGCAAATGAGTCTTTGAATCTGAGAACTGTTAGCAAGTAATAGCAAATAAATGTCATCTTAATTAATCTGAAGACCATGGAACTGATTACCAAAACAAGGAATTTTTTGTGGCAGTACATAAAGATAATTGTCAGTTCCAATTATGGCAAGTAATGGTACCCCTTACAGAAGTAGCAGTAAGGTATAATGATCATTTCATGTACGTGATGTATATGCCTGGGGGGCATCATTCACCATGTTGAAATGCTATTCCAGCAGTCATCGGGAGAGCAGGGTATAAGCAGCTGGCTCTTTCCACATGAAATGACCCAAGTTGTCATTTTTTGAAAATCAGTTCAGAAAGAATTGAGGCATGGCGATACACTAACAAAATGATTAAATTTGATATTTTGTTAGTGATCTGATTCATATTTCATGATTTGAAACATGTTTATTGTATTCAAGATATTTTGTTATGAATTGTCATCCCAAAGGTTGTAGTTGACTATACTCCATAAACACCAAAAAACCTCATTGTATTGGTTGAACTGATATGCTGTCTGTGAAACAGATGATGCAATGATAAGCATCTTACTGTTTCACACCCATGACAAAAAAGAAGAAAGTTTGCTTCTTGTTTGAACAAATAATTCAAAATTTTTAATATTATAGGAAAGTGAGGTTAAGAAAATATATTAACTCCTAAACCTATTAAGTTTTGGAAATAACATTCCTGGATGAAATAAAGTTGTCATGGGTGTGACAGTAATATTTGTCACAGGCGTGACAATATGCACTCATTTTTAAAGATATTCCAGTGTAATGAAATACCAGTAGCCTATATAAAATTATATACTGCTGCGATTTCAAATGATTACAGGTCTACTGACATTAAAAATAAATGTAAATAATGCATCTTGCATTCCCAGATAATGATTTCAACAGAAAGAATGAGAAAGCTACAGGATAAAATAAGATCCACTGAAACATGAAGAACACTTAAAAAAGGAGAGAGAAAGGGACAAAATGAGAAGAATGAAGAACAGAGAGCAACTGCAGATGAACCAATGCAGTCTACTAAAAAAGAGAGAATGATAAAACTAGTCGACGTTTGTGTAGAGAAAGGTAACGTAAAAATATGGCAGAAACAAACCATACCAGTGAATTAAGATGTTAGAAATGTTCCCAGACATTAAGCAAAGCTGTACATTAAAAGAAATGTTAAGATATTCTCAAAAGGTTCAAGAAGTTTGCCAACTGAAACAAGATATAAAGTAGTCGAGTATTTTTGTCAAGATGATGATAGTCGAGCTACTCCTGGTATTCATTATGTAAAAATCTGTCAAAGACCGCAGACGTGGAAAACGAGAACACGTTCAGAAACAGTAAGTGATTATGACTGTTGGTGAGGCTGGAGCACGTGCGTGTGGGCGCAAATACCATGCAAATTTTAAATGTCAAACTGAAAGCATTTCACATGCGGTTCCAGATTTTCCTATTTCTACTAAAGAGTTCTTGTGATGTAGAAAATGAGCATTGTATGATATGAAAATGCAGAAAGTGCAAATATGACCTGTCATTGTGGTTGACTGATGAAAATCAAGATTAAATTCTGTCCTGGAAGCAGTGGAAGGACTTTGATGGATTGCCCAAGTTGGTGGAAAATACATCAACACTGAAAGCAGCCACTGAAGAGTTACAGGACCAGATGTCAGCATTTAAAAGGCATTTCTGGACAAGAGAAAAACAAGCCAAATATTTTGAAGCTGACAAAGAATCCCTATCAGTCTGATTGCATTGTGTATGAATAAGTGATTACACTGGTCAACACTCATTTTCTTGCCAAGGATATTTGAGTGGCTTTAGGATGGATTAGTGGTGCTGAGGACGAATATAGCAACCATTTATGCAGTTTGGCTCTAGTTTTTGAGATAATGCATGATTTATTCAAAAAATTAGAAAAAATTGCTAATACTGAACTCGAGCGCTACAAACTACAATGAAAAAAGAAAATAATCTTTATAAATAGCTTCTATGAAAACCTGATAGGCATTTGTCCACGTATAAAACATAATTGAAAAGTTTCTCTATATCATTTTCCGTCCATGACGAACCGCTTCCTGCACGCTTTCCTTTTATAGGTCTCTTCAGAACAGTCACGTTGCAGATTCCAGCAATAATCTGCCATCATATGCCTGTCCCATCTTCCTTTGTATCTTTCCTCTATTCCTTTCATATCTTGATGGAACCGCTCTCCTTGTTCCTCACTGAAATCACCTAGATTACGAGGAAATCGATCCAAGTGGCTGTGAAGGAAGTGCAATTTTATGCTCATGTTAGCTCCTAAGTTTTGAAAGTTAGTGAGCATGTTTTTGACCAGTTCCTCGTAATTGGGAGCTTTATGATTGCCCAAAAAACATTTTACAACAGTGACAAAACTGTTCCAGACTGATGCTTCAGTGACAGTCATGACACTTGTAAAATTGGTATCGTTGATGAGCCTGCGAATTTGAGGACCATCAAATATTCCTGCCTTAAGTTTTTCACTACTGAGTCCAGGGAACGTATTGCAGATGTATGTGAAGCAATTACCATTTCTGTCTAAAGCTTTGGTGAATTGCTTCATTAGTCCTAACTTAATATGTAATGGTGGAAGAACAATCTTGTCCCTACTAACCAGAGGTTGATTAATGATGTTTGCTTCACCAACAGCCATATGTTCCCTTGGAGGCCATGTTTTCTGCTTCCAATGTTCGTGCTTTGCCCTACTATCCCACATGCAGATAAAACATGGGTGCTTTGTGTATCCACTTTGTTGTCCAAGCAAGAAGTTCACCATTTTCAAATCAACACAAATCAACCACTGGTGCTGCATATACTGAATTTTCTGCAGAACCATCTTGATGTTAGCATATGCTTCACAAAGTTTTGTTGAGTGGGCAATTGGAATAGATGCGTAACGATTGCCATTGTGTAGGAGAACACATTTTAAACTTCTAGTGGAACTGTCTATGAAGAGACGCCAGTCCTCTGGTCTATATTCCGGCAGCCCCAATTCAAGTAAAAGTCCAGGTATATTGCTGCAATACACTATAACCTCTTCTTGGTTGAAGTATGGAAGAAGGTTTTCTTCTCTCGTCCGGTAAGCTGTTATTTTAACACTTGGATGAAGACAGTTCTTTTCCTTAAGCCTGGATGCTAAGAGTTCTGATGCTTGCTTTGAAAGATTGAGTTCTCGTATCAAGTCACTGAGCTCCTTCTGGTCGAACTGCTGGGGTTGTGTCTCACGTCCTTCGTATTCCGAACCACTACTTGTACATTCCTCGCCGTGCACATCGTCATCTGATGATGTTAGCGTGGGTAATGTTGTGAAGGTTGGTACAGGAACATCGTTGCTGTGCACCACCGGTCTTCTTGCTGACTCCAAATCGGGATATTCCCACTTTCGTTTTTTGAACCTATTAAAACCTTTCACATTAACAATGCAAAAATAGCAATCATCTGTATGGTTCTTCTGCTCTCGCCATACCATAGGCACTCCGAAGTTTAAGCTTTTCCTTTTTCGTTTTGTCCACTGCCGTAAGCACTCCACACGGCATTTACAAACTTTATGGGGTGCCCACGCCTTGTCTTGATCTCCAAGTTTAATTCCGAAATATGCCAGATACGCTTCCTTCACAAAAGGAGTGATATTCTTCCTGTTCTTTTGAAGAACGTATTCACCACAAATGTAGCAGAACTCATCTGTATGGTTCACGCAAAGACGGCGTGAAGAACTCATGTTTTCCTAAAACAAAATTGCACAAATACTACATATTATGCAGAACTTTCTTGTATTTGCATGTCAATCACATCCAACAAACATCATTAATTGTTTTGTGTGAAATGAATACTCACCTCTTATTTGCTACGTCACGATGAAAAGGTTCTATCTCCTTGATGCTGCACTGCACATGTGTGTGACTTTCGACCATCGCTATTTTCCTTGTTTACACTGAACGCTACCTATCGGCTGTTGCGGGGATTACCTCGGCCAACAAATGAATGTCGAGTACCGCCGAATTCAAATCTGCACAACCCTCAATATCTTCAACACACGCACCGCACAACAGGACTGAACACATGCTGACAGTGTGATGTTTGCATGATGTAATCCTCAACCACACAGATGCACTCCCTGAGCACAATTGTTTAATAAAGATGGTACAATATCACTAGTTAAAAAACAGGTAGCAAATACATTACACCATATATGGACCCTGCAGTCGATATTATCCACATGAAACTCTCATTTCCACAAATAACCTATATCTCAAAAACCAGAGCCAATTTGGAAAAAGTACAAATATACTCTGAATGAGTATCATAACAATATCCCATTTTCGTTCAAACTTCCCTGGCAACGAAAAAAAAATTTTATTTTGTAGAGCTGTGTTATAGCTCTTTAGTGGTAGGAATAAAATAGTGTAATTAGAACAATGACCAGCACTTACTTGGGTTTGGCTTGTGGTTGTTAGTTTAGTTAACAATGAACTAAAGTCCGTTGCAGGAACGGTGAAATGCAGGAGGCCAGATTGTGAATGGGGACCGTAGGAGTAGGTGGCAACTCCTTGCATCACTTCTATACTCGGGGCTAACACTTCCAATGCTGCTGTGGGTTTTAGTCATCATAAACCACTTTCAGTTACATGCACGTAACGAAAATTTTATGTCCTCTCTTTGGACCCTGTCTGGGAGGGGTGGGATGGGATGGGATGGAAGTGGCTAATAAATAACAAAAGGAAGAAAGAAGTGCAGGTAGACAGAAACTGTTAATTTCAGTAAAGAATAGTAGTATTTCTAATTCATCAGCTTTGGTGCAGGCAGGGAGTGTATCACACAGTTGCGGTGTGTCCTAGCAACTAGATCCTATCCTGAGGTAATCACATCGAGCACCTAGTGCAGGGACTTTCGGCTGCTGGCCAACAGAGGGTGCTGTCATGGAGGCAGAGATACGTTTGTGTCTAGCTGCTGTGAATCATGTATCTTCTTGGAACATTGGCAGCGTGTTTCTCTCTTACCAAGTGTGTTCTGAGAGAGAGAGAGTAACATTACCTCCAAAATGCAGCTTTGATTCAAATGTAAATTACAGCATTGTGTTCAGACTGGAGCCATTTTTCACAAAGCAACTGTAGGATATTATTGCCGCCTGTGACATGGTAGTGACTCAGTTTGATCTGTTTCTACATTTTTGGTTTAGCGTTGTGACAGATTTAGAGCAGCTACCTCACTTCAGGGTTTTTGGAAAAAGTGCATTAATAGAATGTTGGATTTGAGGCAGGTGCATGCTAGTCTAAGGTAAAACTGAAAAGACGAGTTGTTAGGAATGCCATTAGGGCCGTTCATGGACACCCAAGAGAGCTAAAGAGCAAGCTCAAAGTCCAGGGTAATCCAGAGGGTCCTGCATTTATGGACTTTTGGACATGCTGACTTCGACAGGTTGTACTAGCGTTTAAGAGCTTTATGAAATTAATTTAAAAACATTCTGTCCTGCCTTGTTGACTTCAACAATATTGCAATCACATCTGTTCTCCCATAGATGTTTTGCACGGTTCAGTGGGTGGAAAATAATATTTGCTGAGCCCAGACTCTCACCATTTTAACGGCTGTTTAATAATGTTTGAAGGAAGTAAGAACACAAGTAGATCAAACCAGAACCACCTTAGGACTCTGAGGAATTTAAATAGTTAATTGAAATTCCTCAGAGTCCTAGCTGCCTTATGCTGATAGATGCTCAGGTAGTCATTTCTGAGTAAATTTCAGTCATTTACTCCCTTAAATCAATTTCCTTATACTGCCCTCCAGTCTGTTAATCAGAAAATTTGTCAGGGAAGGAGACTAGCTTCAAAATATTCATTTCTTTCTATGACTTGGAAGCAGTCTATCTTCTTCCCATGTCACTAACTAATCAGCTCCCTGTAAAAAAAATTTTTTGTTTATTTATAGACACAATCACATTCTTATGACACTGTCATAACCGGTTTCGGCCGTACAATGGCCATCTTCAGATTCTAAAGGCAGCATATAATGAACACAGGTTCATGCGTTGTAGGGCCAAATCCGGTTATGACTGTGTCATAAAAAAATGGTTCAAATGGCTCTGAGCACTATGGGACTCAACTGCTGTGGTCATCAGTCCCCTAGAACTTAGAACTACTGAAACCTAACTAACCTAAGGACATCACACACATCCATGCCCGAGACAGGATTCGAACCTGCGACCGTAGCAGTCGCACGGTTCCGGACTGCGCGCCTAGAACTGCGAGACCACCGTGGCCGGCGACTGTGTCATAAGAACGTGATTGCATCTATAAATAAACCAAAACATTTTTACATAATAATCACTCACTCCATTGACAAAATGTGGTTTTTCCCATAATTAGCTCTCTATCATTGCTTACTGAGTGACCAGCTATTAACTACACATTTCTCACCTATGTCATGCAGATCGTAGAGTACTTAGCCACCCCATTACAGGGTTATTACAAATGATTGAAGCGATTTCACAGCTCTACAATAACTTTATTATTTGAGATATTTTCACAATGCTTTGCACACACATACAAAAACTCAAAAAGTTTTTTTAGGCATTCACAAATGTTCGATATGTGCCCCTTTAGTGATTCGGCAGACATCAAGCTGATAATCAAGTTCCTCTCACACTCGACGCAGCATGTCCCCATCAATGAGTTCGAAACGGTAAGGCTTCTGCTTTAGCCTTTTCCGTAAGATTTTCCAAATCGTCGGCTGTGGTACGTTTAGCTCCCTGCTTGCTTTATTCGTCGACTTCCGCGGGCTACGCGTGAAACTTGCCCACACGCGTTCAACCGTTTCTTCGCTCACTGCAGGCCGACCCGTTGATTTCCCCTTACAGAGGCATCCAGAAGCTTTAAACTGCGCATACCATCGCCGAATGGAGTTAGCAGTTGGTGGATCTTTGTTGAACTTCGTCCTGAAGTGTCGTTGCACTGTTATGACTGACTGATGTGAGTGCATTTCAAGCACGACATACGCTTTCTCGTCTCCTGTCGCCATTTTGTCTCACTGCGCTCTCGAGCACTCTGGCGGCAGAAACCTGAAGTGCGGCTTTAGCCAAGCAAAACTTTATGAGTTTTTCTACGTATCTGTAGTGTGTCGTGACCATATGTCAATGAATGGAGCTACAGTGAATTTATGAAATCGCTTCAATCATTTGTAATAGCCCTGTATGTGCGGACCTAGGCCCTGGGATGATTAATAGATATTGATATAAACAACACAAAATCCAGAATGGGATAATGAAAGTATTATGAAAAGAGTAGTTGCTATCACGGAAACTGGACTCTGCAGCCAGATACTGTGGTCGCATGTGCACACATGTGTTTTTTGCCTGATCCCAATGAAGACCTTTCAACCAAAACTTTACTAGTTTCAGAGTCTTTTTTTTTTGTGTCTGTCTCAGCGTCTCTGCTGTATTATTATTATTATTGTTATTGTATCACCTACTAATATCTTCAATATTTATGTATTAAATGTACTAAAAAATATAGCCTGTGTCTGAATGTTACATTATTGTGTAAAAATTTGAAGTAATTGGTTGAGAATTTCACGAAAGGCTTCTTTCTTTTATACGTTGCTATAGATAGTATGTTATGGCTGTGTTTTATTCACCTTGCCTGGAAACTTTAAAGAAAGCTTAGAAGGCTGTCCTGACACTGATTTCTTGCTATCCTCCTGACAGGTACCAAAACAACAAGTGTGTCCGTGGCCTTTGTTGAGTGCTGGGGTTTGGGCTGCCATGTGGGTGAGCCCTGGCCCAATGACCAAGGTGTGCAGGGAGTAATCCACTTCATCCGCCAGGTGAGTCAGTCTGCCGGATAGTGGTGTATTCATTGTACTAATCCTGGGTCAACACTAGCCACACTGTTAAGATGCTCTCCATAGTAAACGGCAGTTGTTCAATCAGATTTGGCACTCTCTCCTTGATTGCCTGCTTATTTGACCACCTTTATTCTTTCTCATCATAAATACTGGAAACCACAGGTACAAATGGCTGCCATGTCTGACACCTCTTTGAGTAGTTGTCTCTTCTGGTCTACCACTTAGGCATGAGATACATTTTCTTTGTGATGGTTTGTTGCATTTCTGTCAACACGCCTTAAACATTACCTCTATACCGACAAGTCTGATACTACTGTAACAGCTGGTATGTGCCACATCACGAGGTCGACGGTAGCTCGTCTCCCAGTAGCAGTAGGTCGTGCCTGCTTGGCGCAGCAGAGGTCTTACACCTATCTCCTGTGCCCTTGTGTCCAGGTTTCTCTGTTAGTGGAATATGTGTTGGAAGGCTGTACAGTAATTTCCTGTAATTACCTTTCGGTTACAGACAGAAAGCACTGTGGTGGTCTTAGTTTTGTATATGTACAGATAGATATTTTCATGTGAGTCGCCAAATAAACTATTCATTCCACACTAAGGTGGATTTCAAACGTGAGCCAGAGACTGTAAAATGAAAACTGCTCAGAGGATCGTGATCTCATTATCAGCAGAAAACAAACACACACACACACACACACACACACACACACACACACACACACACACACACACACACACACACGCGCGCATGCACGCACACGCACGCACCCATGTGTGGCAACAGAACAAGCAGGTGCACTTGTCCACGGTCCATCGCACTCACTTGTGCTGAAAAGAAAAAAAGTGGTGTAGAGCTTTTGCTGATGACAGGAGGAGTGTAGTGCGTGGAAATTCCTCACAGGACAGATCATGTGTCAACAGAAATCTGCAGTACAGTGGCGACAGTAGCGCGAGCAGGGTGGGGAAACTGGGGGCCCGTGGCTTATGATGCGAATTCTGAAACGCATTACTGTTGCTGTTATCCAGCAGTTGGATGCATTCATTGCAACATCAGCTCCAAGCACAACTTGCCAGTCTTCAGCAGAGGGGCAGAACTGCGAAGGATGTGTAGTGCTGTCTGTACACTTCTCCCATTCTTTGACCAATATACATTCCTTCACTCTCATTCTGCTGTCAGAAAATGGACTTTCAAAACTTCCATTTCAGTTTCCAGCACAACTGAGTCCAATGGACAGTCAAGACGTGTGCTCACACTCATGTGCGTTTGCACCCATGTCATTCTAATGGCGAGTTCGGGAGTGCGGCACTCTTACAGTGTCTGCCGCACCTTCTGTGGGCAGTGGCATTACTATCTTTTTGGCAGTTTTCATTTTACACCCTCTAGCTCATTTCTTTTTGAATGCCCTTATATGTACCCACTGAAAGATGCCTTAAGGTGGAGAGAGACTCCACTGTAAGTCGTCTTGCACAAGTTTCCTTCCAATGAACTGCACGTTGCTGTATCATTAAGATATCGACACAAATCTCCCACTACGTTGCTTCTGCAGTGGACTCTATGCCATCTCTTGATCACTTTGAGCGATTCCAGTGAAGAAGAAGATGAGGGCCTTCACAGAGATGTCAAATTTTCACAGGAAAAAAGTCGATGTGGCCGCTCTGAAAGTGAAACTTGTGGGCTAATTTAATGGCCATGGTATTTGAGCTTGTCAAGTATGTTGGCTATGACAGAAAATAGTAATTAGTCATTTCCATTATTTAAGGACTGGCTAACATCCTCTTTCAATGATACCTGAGCCTGCATTTAAAATGGTTAGCTTTCTTCTTTTTAAAAATTAGATCAAACCTTTTCTGTCATTCCATGTTTCAGGCAAATCATTAAATTCCCTAATGAAATCCAGTGGATGCACTTCCCCGCACGATTCAAAATTATTAAATTTCTTACAACTAAGAAATAAAGGACTGTTTGGAACACTAGATACTTTATGCTTTAGATTTTGTACCTCTTCCACCTTTTTATCTATTTCAGCCAATTTTGAATCTACATTTTTATTTACGTTCACCAGTTTTTCCTCTACAACTACTGCACACGTGGTTTCTACCTCCTTTTCAAAATTGTTTTTAATCTGATCGATTTGGTTCTCGAGTTTAATCCTGTTTTCAGCACGAAATTTCCTGGCTTATTTGACTTCATCTTTACACTGTTTTTCAGAAGCCTCCACCCTCATACTGTAGTAGTCACAAAGCTTCTTTCTCTCTTCAACAAATTTACTAATCATTAAGGTTAATTTCTCATTAGTATTGTGCTCTATTTCCTTTATCTTTTCATCGTAATCTTTCACCACTGCCTCAACCTTCTTATTTAATTCTGTAAGATTAGAGCTAACTATCTTAATCTTTTTAATTTCTTTCTTCACTTCATTCTGTAAGTTAACTGTGTCAGTCCTAATGCTATCAGTTTTCTTTTCCACCTTGATAATGTCTTCTTTTGTACACATATTACTCAAACTACTCATAATTTGCCTTAAATTGCTTCCACTTTTCTGTCTGCCACAAACTTTTGCTCTTGCTGACTTTCGCAACTAGATTCTTCCTCCTCAACCTTAACGATCTCATCTGCTTCAGTACTATTTCATCCATTTCACTCACATCACCATACAACGTAGATGACGCTTTCATCATTTCATCTGCAATAGGTCTCTCATCCCCATCATTCAAAGTTACATTCATGTCTGATTTATAAGCACTATCGTCTGCTGAACCAGTCCCACTTACGTCGTCCTGTTCATTTAACATCTTAAACTCTACAGCTGTGTCATCAGTCACACTGTCTTGTTCATTAAGGCCACTCATTATGTATCCCTTAATACAAACAGCTTTTGCTACAAAATTTCCTCCTCCTCCTCCTCCTCCTCCTTCTACTGCTGTTGCGGTTGTCATTTGGATCTGCACGGCTGTGGCAAGTTGCAATTCTCTTGGCATGGCGTCTTGTTTATTTCCAGTCAGTTGTGTCCACCACATGCTGATTTGCTGCTCCTGTATTCAGTGGCTGTTTCCATAGAACGAACTCCATTATTGGTTGCTGTTATACTGTAGCCATGAAACCCATTTCCTGATTGGCTGCTACACCTTCTTTAATACTGTATTGTAAACCTCTAGAGTCCACTGTTCAAAGTTCATGAATTTTAGTTTATTGTGCCCATATACAATAGTCCTCACCCTGGACACCATATCTGATGGTGTGCCATCTTCATTTGTTGCCTTCGGTGTTGACGTAATGCTTTGTGATACTGGCTGAAAAATGGGGTGTGGAAGTACAACACGGACTACTTTAAATAATGTAGTTGACAAGTGCATAGTTGCATTTCATATTAGTTCACCTTCACTGTTCAAAACCCCCATTAATAAATACAGGTTGGCGCACAAAATGTGTTGCCAATTGTTTCTTTCACAATTTACGACGCACGTTAGATATCCCGCTGGGATCTCTACACCAGTACCAGCAGAGCTTGGAAAAACAAATGAGTTACGAAATGACGTGTAATTCACGATACTGCCACTAGGAGACTAGTAAGCAGCAATGGCTGACAATGGAAGACTGACGACACAGCAACGATCGGCGATTGTGTTACTTTTTCATGAAGCGACCTCGTTGTGACTCAGAGGCGTTTTCGACAACAGTTAAACACACGATGGGTCCCTTGCAAGAAGACCATCCACAGGTTGTGCGATAAATTTGTACAGGAAGGAACAGTATTGGAAGCAAAGCGACCTCGGCCTAAGCCTGTTCGTTTGCCGGAGAATATTGAAACGGTACGATTTGCTGTACAGAGAAGTCCCGCGAAATCGTGTAGAAAGGCAGCAGAGCAACTGGGAATATCCAGACGCTCCATTCAACGCATTCTTAAAAGTGACCACCGTATGTACCCATACAAGATGACCTGTGCACAGAAGCTCACTGAAGAACATAAGCAGCAGAGACTATTGTTTGCTCAGTGGGCGGAGGATAGGGAAGAAACTCTCAACAATGTTTGGTTTTCAGATGAGGCGCATTTTCATTTGGACGGTGTGGTTAACAAACAAAATGTACGCTTTTGGGCCACTTAAAACCCACAAGTGCTCCACGAACGACAACATTATGCTCAGAGGATTACAGCGTGGGCATCATTCACGAACTTATTGGACCCTTTTTCTTTGAAGAAACTGAACAGCGAGCATTATTGGAGCATGCTTCTCAATAGCTTCATTCCACAGCTTCTTGCTACTGCCTTGCCCTTCAACACGCAGTGGTTCATGCATGATGGAGCAAGGCCACATACTGCAAACACTGTGTTGGAGTTTTTACGCGAGCATTTCGACATGCGGATCATTTCACTCAGGTTTCCAGGTCGCTTTAATGGCAGACAAAATTGGCCCTCCAATAGTCCAGACCTCAATCCATGTGACTTTTCTTTGGGGGTACCTAAAGGAAAAAAATTTTCCCCGAAACGTCCACGTGATTTAATGGAACTCAGAAGACACATTCCTCAAGCTTGCAGTTAAATTATGGAAGACATGTGCCGTAGGGTAATCACTAACTGCAGTGTTCATTTGAAGGAAATTAGGAAATGAAATGGTGGACATATTGAGCATGTGCTGAGTTAGAACAAATCTCCATGGACGTCTCTTCATTGTAGTATATGTTCCTTTCAGATTGTGTTGACAAAGTTTATATTCAAAAACAAAATGGTAACACATTTCGTGCGCCACCCTGTTATATATGGCCAGTGCACTATTGTTTTAACTTTCAGTAAGTCTCATTAATAGTTTGCAGGCAAACATCCATGAGCAGTAAAAACGTAACGACAAAGTACACAGTTCTTGACGAATGGAATGGTAAGTATGGAGCAGGCACTGTCATTGTTTTAACACACAGCCTAATTGTGTTACACTTATTTCACAGATGCGTTGCTGATGCTGTTCTAATGAACACAGTCCACGGCCGAGTTCCAGATAAGAAACCTGACTGTCTTGGACCCAAAAATCAGGCCCTTTTATATCCTCACAATAGGTACTGAAACTACACATTGTTGAAAAATTGTTTCTTTTTAAGTGTAATTTCTTTAAATTTAACTTCTGATATATTCAGTTACTTTAATGAGTTATTTTTAACAGTTTTGTCTACAAGAGTTAGGCCGAATTATTTGTTTAAATCATGAAATTAACAAATATATCAAACAATGGAAAATCCAGGTTGGAATGTAACAATATTAGGGAAGCAAAGTTGATACCATATAGCGGAGATGCTGAGTCGCGATGGGCACAACAAAAAGATTCACACAATTACAGCTTTCGGCCATTAAGACCTTTCTCAGGAATAGACAGGGATGTGCACATGCGCCTGCTGTCAGACAGACCTTCATAGATGTTGACCTCCACCTCAGAGATGACTACATCAGTACCTCCGCCCTTATCAAAGCTACTAACCACCAGCAATACCCTGACTTAGACAGTTGCCACTATTCCATACCATGAAGTCCTTTCTGTACAGCCTAGCCACCTGTGGGTGTCGCATTTGCAGTGATGAGCAGTCCCTCTTGAAATCTACTGAGGGTCTCACTGAAGCCTTCACTGAATGGAAAGATAAGGCACGGGAGATTTGTTTTTGTACAAGAATGGGAGGATAATTACAGTCTCCCACCACCTACCAAAGCCCCATAGTTTGGCCACAGGGAAGCATTCCCCTCGTAACTCAGTACCATCTGGGACTGGAGCAACTGAATTAAATTCTATACCAGGGTTTCGATTACCTCTCGTTGTGCCCTGAAATGGGAAATGGCCTGCCCACTATGCTTCCCACCCCTCCTATAGTGGTATTCCGCCGTTCACCGAACCTACACAGTATACTCATCCATCCTTACTCAACCCCTGCTTCCAGTCCCTTACCTCATGGCTCATACCCCTATAATAGACCTAGATGCAAGACGTATCTCATACATCCTCTTACCACCACGTACTCCAGTCCAGTCAGTCACCACCACCTGTCCCATCAAGGGTAGGGCTAGCACCAGTGATTTCCAAGCCAAGTTGCAACCACTGTGCTGCATTTTATGCAGGCATGACAACCAACAATCTGTCTGCCCACATGAATGGCCACCAACAATCTGTCTGCCCACATGAATGGCCACCAGCAAACTGTGGCCAAAAATATCCCTCATCTCAGTGAGCACTGCTTCACAGCCTGTGCCATATGGATCCTTCCCACCAACACCAGCTTTTCTGAATTGTGCTGGTGGGAACTTTCCCCGCAATGCATCCTATGTTCCCGTAACTCTCCTGGCGTCAACCTTCGTTAGTCACTGTCCTCACCCATCCAGCCCCCTCCCCGTTCCCATTGCAGCACTACACAGCCGTCATTTCACTGCCGCACCCAGTCTTTTAATTTCTTTTTATTTGTCTCCTTTCCGCTACTTAACACCCCCCCCCCCCAGCCTCCTCCTTACCCCCACCCAGTTACCACTCCCATCATGCACTGGTGCTGCTGCTTGCACTGCGGTTTCAGTTGTCCGGGACTGCAGGTAGGGGTGTGTGTGTGTGTGTGTGTGTGTGTGTGTGTGTGTGTGTGTGTCACAAAGGCCTTAATGGCCAAAAACTATGATTGTGTTAATCTTTTTCTTGTGCCTATCACAACTCAGCATCCCCGCTATATGGTGAGTAGCAACTTTCCTACCCTAATATAATTAACAGATATAGTTATGCAAACCATATTTTGACAAAGCTGTTAATTACTTTGGAATTAATTAAGGGCTGGCTTTACTAACATGCTGTAAAATAGATCCAATAGATCCTTTAAGAATACTATTAGTTGTTCCTCCAAATGTTTATAATTAGTACATAATTTATATTTGTTTACTCATCAACGATAGTATCTTTTGTTATAGGGTGAAATCAGTAGTTGTTTCGTAACTTATATTCTAACTAGGAATAGTCGAAATAAATTATGAAATCAATTACATACTTAAAACTAAACACAAAATTTGATCTGGTGTTACATTCTTTTGGGCCAACCTTTCTCTTTTACGAAAATGCAGAATATATTCATGTCAGGTAATTAGTTGAAAGCGAAAAAATGAATTATAAAGAGGCAGATGGCAAAACAAGAGGGGAAGTAGAAATAACCCAGCTTGCTTTGTCACACAATGAACTCTTGCTTGACATCACTGAAGTCACATATGGTGGTGGTTAGGGGTCAGTGGAATGCACGCTGTAAAACATCTGGCTCAGAGCTGCCTTGAACTAACAGATATGTAACAGTTCATTGTGTCACTATAGCAGTACAATGTCTAGAGCCCCACCCTGATGACAGTGGTCATTGCTCACGGTAGTACCATGTGGCTGTCCAGAGCCCAGTCTTCTTGCGACTGTACATTCTCATGATCACCGCTGTCAGCAGTCGCGTACAGTGGCTACAGTCCTATCAACTCTTCCTGCGGTATCGCAGAAGGAACATCCACCGTCATGTAGTTCTATTACATGACCTCATTCAAACTATATGATGCACTTATTCTGAAAAATTAATTCTGAACAGCCCATGCTTGCATAACCTTAGACACTTCAGCTTCTGGGTCATATAAAAATCCTTTTTTATGTTCTCTGTGGTAGAGTGATGAGATAACTCAAATGTTATAGTCAGTTTTGCTTTGGAAGGAAAACAGCACCAGAAATATTTAACTTATATTGCGCTTACATTTATTGTCAATTTAATAATTTTATACTCTTACAACAGTATTTTTCGTGTACAGTGAAACCTCTATATAACATTTTTCAAGGGACTACAGATTCTGAACACTGTATAGAGGAAAACACTGTAAAGAGGAAGGCTTCCAAATAATAATTATAGGGGATTACTGAAGATCAGGATACCACTAATCAGCTTCGACAAATGGTACCATAGATGACCTTTTAAATTTTCACAACACTGTAATATGATATTCATTGCAAATGATCAATGTATCAAATGATTATTTTTTTGTAATTAAAACATGGGGCCCAGTAGGTGGATGGGTGAAAGTAAATGGATCAGTTTGTACTGTAAAAAGTTATAACGGATTCTTAAGATATGACATAATTGTCCAAAGCTGACAGGTGGTATCCCACTCTTCAGTTGACCCAATTATAGAATATGAGCCAAATTTTATTTATGATATACTGAACATATTATATAAAAACACTGTAAATGGTACAGATTAAAAAAGAATTAGTTACAAAAAAATTGCTTTAATAATGAAATTATGAAATGGAACTTAAATGTGCATGAAACTCTAGGAACCCATGCAATCTGAAAATCACATACCTACGAGTTTTTAAAATAGTCAAGCAAGCCTGTTTGTTTTCTATTTCTCCAGGACTCAATGGCAATCGTTTCTTGCTCCAAATGAGCAAGTTGAACTACTGTTCTGTCCTCAAGTCTGTGGGCCATCATATATCTCCTGAATGTTTCAAAGGCTTCAGCTGCTGTAGTATATGAGAGCACAGGGTCATCTTCCTTCTCACTGTCACTTTCACTGCCACTATTATTCTCCAAGCTTCTCTCTGCAGTCAGCTCCTCAATACTTCGTACTCCTATGGCTGCCACGTTGTCATCCACAGCCACAAAGTCCTCAAAAGTGACAAAATCACTGCCTATTGATTCCTGAAACTCTTTCAAATCACTTGCAACATTTTCCACAGGAGCTGCCACCTCGTTCTCACAGAATCCTGCTTTTGTGAAACAGTTTTTCATAGTTCCAGCACTGACTTCCGTCCACGAGTACATAATTAAATTCATTGCCCATAAAATATACAGCTTCAGTTGTGAGATCTGCTGGCTTCCCGGTTTTCTTTGCTCCATCGAATTCAAGGCCTTTTTTTACAAGGGCTGTCCTATATTTAACCTTAAGCCCAAATGTTGCTGATGGCTGGTGCAGTTGGGTGGCAGGAAAATTACTTTCACATTTCTCAGAAAGGATTCATCTGGTGGATGTGTTGCACACCTATCCACAAGCAGCAGCACTTTCCTTGCAGCACTCCCCATTTTGGCGTCAAATTCTCTGAGAAAACTTAAAAATGTATCACTCGTCATCCATGCCTTGGCATTGTTTGTATATTTGCACAGAAACGTGGACATGTTTTTGAAGCACCTTGGATTTTTTGGTTTCCTGATAACCAAAGGTTTCAGTTTTTCACTGCCATCGGCGTTTGTACACGACAAAACGGTAATACGTTCCTTGCTTTTCTTACCACCATGGCAATTTTCCCCACGAAAAGTAAGTGTCTTATCCTGCATTAAATTGAAAAACATGCCAGTTTCTCCAGCGTTATAAATGTTGTGCAGTTTGTAGCCACGTATCAGATTAGGGAGAGTCTGCATCCACTGAACAACAGTTGGTTCAACCACTTTTTTACTTTCTCCACATTCCGCTTTGTATACAACACCATAACAATGTCAAAATTTATCAACACATCCATTGGACGCCTTAAAATTTTCCATTCCTAACTGCAGTAATATTTGAAGCGCCTTTTCCTTCAAAATAGTTCTGTTTATAGGAATGTTTGCAGCACGTGCTTGCTGAAACCAAGTTAATGAAACTTCCTCCATCTCATCATAAGTCGATTGTTTCAAATGCATACGTTTCGAATTTCCACAATTCTCTAACCCTTCCATTGTTGACAATCTGTTTTTCATAATAGTGTTGAGGGGGCCAGTTCAAATTGGTTCGCTAGCTCCATGTGACTCTCACCACGAGATGCCTCCACTTTTTTAGTAACAGAAACCTTCTCTTCTAGAGAAATAATCTGCTTTTCACTCTTGTCCACTGATGACAGCTTAACAAAAAAAGTTATGTCAAAGACACACTCTCACCAGACACACAAACTGTTTGCTGCTCAGCTCACACAACATGTTACAAATACGAAGCATTGACTGAAATGGCGCCAAAAAGCACAAGCAGAATATGCGTCACATGTCATGTGACCGGGTTCTGCTGCTGACATATGAGCGTGGCTTTTCCGAGCCGGTGCAAATGGTCAATCCACAGAATGGAAAAGATGAGTCTACATCCAGTCTAACATTATAAAGAGGTAAATAATTGACCAGGTTCCAAAAATATGAGCATTACATGGAGGAAATTTTAATATAGAGGAAACACAGTAAAGAGGAAAATTTAACATTGTTTATATGGGCTTTTAGTCGGGACCGGAAAAAAACGGACGTAACAGAGGAAAACATTATATAGAGGTTTCACTGTAATACCTCAAGTGTTTTGCTTAATTAATGATACTTCAGTTATACTTGCTGCTGGTTTCTTCAACATTTACTTAAAGTATTTAATTATTTTTGGTAGAAAATTAAATGAATGTGACATTGGGATAAGTTAAAAAATCTATTTTATTTGCACAAGCAAAATAAAACTGTATATAAAATTTGTATAAAATGATTGTTACAGATAATGTTGTAACCATGTTCTATACTGAAAAAAAACTGTTTAAGTTATTTATTGCATGGAATCCTTTTTTCCTTTGTTGGATGGCCTTTACATTCAGTTTCTTGTTTCTTCACCTTTCACGTTTTCATGAAGTGCTGCATGTTGAAAGAATAACATCATACATCCACAACATATTTGTCAGGAAGTTTGTCACAAGCATTGTCAGTGTTGATTTAGATTTTAGGAGGCATTTCAGATTTGTGTGTTTAAAAGTAACATGCATAAAATTGCATATAATCTGTTCCAGAATGTGCTGGCCTCTTATTTTAGAGATAATGTCTAAGATGACCAGACACCTCTTTTCTTTTTATTCTGTAGAATGCATTTTTCATTACTTATTGTTGCTGCAGAGTTTAAGGCTTGATTTAATGAAAAGCTACCTTCATGAAAAGTGTGATTAAGGTTTGTGTTAATACAGTCATCACTGGGAAGCCTTTCGTCATTTTCTCAAGATTTTATAATTTCGGCACTCTGGTCAGAGACAAATATCTTGAACATGATGTTGGAAACAACCATTCTCTCTTCCATTTACTTCAAAATATTTACCCCCGTCTTCATGTACTGGAATTTAATTGGTAAAATTTCATTGACAAGACACCAATTTGTGTATATGCAATCTACTGCAAACATCCTATAACTTCGAGTGTGGTATTACCATTGTGTGAATGCTTCTCCAAAACTTTTGTGAGTGTTTTAAAATTCTGAACTGACATGTTATTTACACCTCATTTTTGTAAATAACTTTCTGTGCAAGTTTTGACTTAACAGATTATTTATTCCCACTATTGTTACTGTAAATGAACATCTACATGTGTCCAGCATACATACATGATGTCTGAAGCACATAATCTGTGTCTCAGAACATGCATCTGGCGTCACAATAACTGTTCCTTGAAAGCCAACACACCTCCAGAGCAGTGAGGGCAGTGTGGATTACTTACTGCACATCCGAGCAGGTGCTTTCTCTCAAGAAACTGCTGCAATTGCCATCATGTGCCAAAGCCATTTGTCAACCCTCAGTACCATGTGCAGAATAATAATAAAACTGATGAAATATGTCTTTACATTTTTACTGTTACACATATGGTAGTAATACCTGCACATCTCTACAGCATTTCACGATATACAGGGTACAATTATTGAACTATATGAAATAAAATAATCATAAATTCTGAACAGTTTGCGCTACGACATTCAAAGTGCAGGGAATGGTAGGAATTAGTACAGTTTGGTTTAGTGACAGAACCCACTTTCATTTGCTTGAGTTCATCAATAAGCAAAATTGGTGCATTTGGGGGACTGAGAATCTGCATTTCATGATCGACAAGTCTCTTCACCATCAATGGGTCACTGTGTGGTGTGCTATGTTCGGCCACAGAATAATCGGTGCAATATGCCTGGATGGCATGGTGGCTACCAAGTGGTATGTTAAGGTTTTGGAAGATGATTTTATCTTCATAATCCAAAGTGACACCAATTTCAATGACATGCAATTCATGGAAGATGGAGCTCAAACCCACTGAAGCAGGAGGGTGTTTAATGTCCTGCAGGAGCACTTTGGGGACCACATTCTAGCTCTCGGGTACCGAGAGGCCACTGGCCCTAGTCTCAATTGGCTGGCATATTCTCTGGATCTGAATACATGCAACTTTTTTTTGTGGGGCTACATTAAAGACAAGGTAAACAGCAATAACCTCAAAACCATTGCTGAGCTGAAAACAGTCATTGAGGTGGTCACCAACAGCATCAATGTTCAGACACTTCAACTATTCATGCAGGATTTTGGTATTCATTTGCGCGACATTTCCAATGATGGCAGGCATATCAAACATGTCATAACCTACATCTGAAGATCTGTAGTGATGTTTACACGTTGAATAAAGTGCGTGCACACCATAGTTCGTAACTTTTTTTTTCCAAATAGTTAAAGGTCACCCTGTATCTTCAGTGTGGATTTGATCTCTCGACGGAATCGTGCTAAATTCTGCTAGTGATGAACACGGTGGATGGGAGGACACTATGTAAGTAGTGTGCAACAAGTTGTGAATTTGGGTTGGTTGTGAAGTGTGCATAAAAAGCCAAAGCAGTGAAGGTAACCACTTGTGTAAAATGGGAAACCTGTTTTAGTCCTGGTTTGACCAATTCTTCACTTGTCAGCATCAAATTATTTCAGTGCCCTGATGCAGCTGTGTTGTTATTCTTTCATCCTGTACATTTTTACAAAACAAATCATTTTATGTTTCTATTTTGTTACAAATGTTCTAAATCCTTTCCCATTCTGTTTATCCACAGGCACAAATGGCAATGGCGGGAAATTACGTGATCAGCCCTGTTGACGTAATCATAGGGCAGAAGGATGACGTCATACTGAGCGTGGACATGTCTCAGGGCTGTCACATGAGTAGCAATGAAAACCTAAAGCATCAAACAAATGCCTTATTAAAGCTGCTCTATGACAGGGTGCTTTCTAATGCTGGTAAAATCTGTTTTGTCTTAACTGTTTCACTGCTGTATGCAGCACACGATTCTATCAGATATATTTGTATACTTCCACATTTAGTGTTTTCGAAAGTGCACTGAGGGGACCATTCCCTAACAGTGAATAACATCTGCATACCTTCAACACTTGGGATCATTACGTATTGTCACACTTCGTCCCAATTGTCCACTGTTCATTGGTGCCACTGTTTGCACAACCTAGTGTTTGGCTTAGTGATGGCAATAGAAACACCACCAGCCCTACACGTGGACAAGACCTTCCAGTACCTGGAGCTGCGATTCTCCACCTCAGGTCGCTGGATCTTCAACCCTCGATGCCACCTGGAGGAGAAGTTGGATGTCATCTCCTGAGCTCCACTAAAGCCGCACCAGCGCCTCTGCACCCTCGTAAGTGTGCTTCTCCCTGGCCTGTACCATAAGCTGGCCCTTAGCTGCAACCATGTGGGTGCCCTGAAGTCAATGTCCGGCACCATCGGGGCCGCCTTCCGGCACCATCGGGGCCGCCTTCCGGCACCATCGGGGCCGCCTTCCGGCACCATCGGGGCCGCCTTCCGGCACCATCGGGGCCGCCTTCCGGCACCATCGGGGCCGCCTTCCGGCACCATCGGGGCCGCCTTCCGGCACCATCGGGGCCGCCTTCCGGCACCATCGGGGCCGCCTTCCGGCACCATCGGGGCCGCCTTCCGGCACCATCGGGGCCGCCTTCCGGCACCATCGGGGCCGCCTTCCGGCACCATCGGGGCCGCCTTCCGGCACCATCGGGGCCGCCTTCCGGCACCATCGGGGCCGCCTTCCGGCACCATCGGGGCCGCCTTCCGGCACCATCGGGGCCGCCTTCCGGCACCATCGGGGCCGCCTTCCGGCACCATCGGGGCCGCCTTCCGGCACCATCGGGGCCGCCTTCCGGCACCATCGGGGCCGCCTTCCGGCACCATCGGGGCCGCCTTCCGGCACCATCGGGGCCGCCTTCCGGCACCATCGGGGCCGCCTTCCGGCACCATCGGGGCCGCCTTCCGGCACCATCGGGGCCGCCTTCCGGCACCATCGGGGCCGCCTTCCGGCAGACACTCCCCTTGGCTACTTCCATGCTCCTGTTGGCCAGTGGGGGTCTCGGCATTCCATCTTGCCACTGGATGGGGCCAACCCTCTGTCGTTACGGAAGATGGTGTCAGCTATCGAAGGTGCAGGCCTGGACGAGGTGCAGCGCAAGATTGTGGTGCTGGAGTGGCACTTGATGTGGGAGGGTCACTACCTAACGCCCGCTTCAATGCCTTCCCAATGAACGCACAGCGCAGTCAGGGGCAGACGGCCAGATGTCGCGCGGGCTGCCAAACCGTTGAGACTGCAACCACGTCCTTTAGGCTTGCTACCGAACGCATGCGTCCTGGGTAAAGCGGCATGATGCCATCATCAAGTATTTGCTCGTGCAGAGTGGCTTCAGCGTCTCTGTGGAGCCCCACCTACGCAAGCCTGATGTGGTAGCGGTGAAAGATGGCATCATCTGCGTGATTGATGCCCAGGTAGTCTGTGACCATCTCTGGTTTGACTGGTGTCACACCCAGAAGGCGACCTAGTACGACACGCCCTCCATCTGGCATGCTGTCTTCGGCCTGCAACAGGACGTCCAGGAGGTGACCATGCCCCCTGCCAGTTCTAGCTGCGGCGGACGCTGTCTCCCACGTCGGCACGGGACTTCCTTGACTTGGGGTTCAGACACCGAGAGCTTGCAGTCTTGAGCGCCTGGATACTGCGGAGCTGCTGCCTCAGTTGCAGGATTTTTGAACATATGACGGCCCAAAGGCCGATGGCACATGTCGGCGTCTGGTAGGCAAAACACCAAATGCATATACTATGTGAAAGGAAGAAACGAGGAAGCTTAAAGAAGAACAGAAAGACAGGGAACAAAGACAGATACTACTATTGTTACAGGCCCCCAGCAGTCAGGGAATCACATATCCAGCACTGCTACCCAAGTCCCCACTTTGGTGGAGGACACGGCTTGGTAATTGACTCCATTGTACCAATTTACCATATGTATATGTATTTGTGTTATTCTGATGGAATAAAGACGGCTTTCAATGTTGAAGAAAAAATACTGGAATGTTTTATTGAAGTCTAGTATCAGTAACGGAGTAGAAAAGCAAAGCGTGCAAGTATGGAATGTAACAGGTGGAGGAGGGGCGGGGGTGTTGGGTGTGAGACGGACCACCATATGCTCATTCTGAAAACTTAATTCTAAACAGCACAGGTTTGCACAGCCCTAGACACCTCAGCTTCTGGGCCATGTACAAAAATCCTTCTGCATGTTATCTGTGTAGATTGCTGAGATAAACACAAATATTACAGTCAGTTTTGCTTTGGAAGGAGAACAGCCCTGGAAATATTTAATTTATAATTTGTTCTGATCTGTCTAGTCTTCATATAGCTGTGGTTGTTCCTTTATAATTTCACTTCTCTGCCACTATGACAGCTTTAGAAAGGTTGAAATGTGCCTGATGTATTTGCTACTCATGTCACGTCAAGCGAATAGTCCATACTCGATGTCACGGAGCTCACTGGTAGTCGCATTCTGCTGTTAATGCTTCTCTCCTGATAAGGGGTGGGCCATATTGTGTTGAGGCCTAGTGATCAGTTCCATCTTCCTTAAGGGTCTCGACATCTTTTTCCTCAGGTACTTACACAATTACTGTGATTCCATACTCATTTTCCCAGATTAAAATGAATTAGACTTCAGATTGTGATGTATTTTATCACATGAGGGTGGTTTGAAAAGGTCTCAGAATGGAATAGGAAAGGGTACTTACCTCACTGAAACTTTTTTCAATTTTCAATGTAGTCTCCTTGTAGATTAATGCTCTTGGTCCAACAATGTTCCAGTGCCTTGACCCCAATTCAAAAATGAGTTTCCTGCAGGCCTGCAAAATATTTGTGAACTCCAGCTATCGATTCTTTGTTGGAAGTGAATCTTTGCCCACCACTGAAAATTTTTCTTGGTGGACGGAGATGGAAGTGTGATGGACCCATGTGAGGTGAATAAAGTGGATGTGGTAACAATTCTTACCTTAGTTTGTGTAATTTGGCCATGGTGATGCACATGTATCTTTTGTTGCAATTTGTTCAGGAGGTTAGCATAGTATTCTCCAGTAATTGTGTGCCCATCCCAAAACACTGACACTGTGTGTTTACCGCTGAAGGAATTGTCGTTGCTTTCTTTGGTGGTGGAGAACCAGCATGTTTCCACTTCCTAGAGGTTGTTTTGCATCTGGGTTATAGTCGTGCACCCAATTTTTAATCTGTTGTCACAAACTGGCGCAAAAAACCTTACTTGTTTCTCCTAAAATGGGCCAAACATTGTTCCGATATGTCCGTTCTCGTGCATTTTTGATCCAGCATCAGTAGTCGAGGCACCCATCTCGCAGACAATTTTTCATTTCTAGTTCTTCAGTTAAAATGTAATTTTCCCTTTCAGATGACATCTGGCAAGAGTGGTCAGTTTCACACACTTTAAACCGGCAATCCTCTGTCACCATTTTGTGCACTTTTGCAATGATTTCTGGAGTAGTGACCCATCTTGGCCAACCACTGTGCGGACCATCATCTAAGCTCTTCCAACCAAAATTTAAATTCATGTGTCTACTTGGCAACAGTTGAGTAAGGACAAGAATCCCCCAGCGTATTCTGGAAATTGGCATGAATGTCCTTTGCTTTCATACCTTTCTTTATGAAGTACTTGAGCACTGCTCGAATAAAAATTTTTTTTTTGATCTTCACAAATCACTATGTGGGAACGACAACAGAGCCACACCACCACCACAGCTTCCTTCCTTCCAATAACACTGACATGGCACGTGTTTACAGGCAAAAGTCCAATGAATATCGCATGAACGATTTGTTGCGCTAGGGCTGGTTTCTTGTGGTGATTCCAAGAACTTTTCAAACTACCCTCATATATATATATATATTCTCCAATAATGTGAGTTTATACTCAGAGTAGGTGGAGACTCGATTATAATGCATAAACCATTAAAAAAGCTTAAGGTTGCTTAGCTAGTAACATAAATGTTTAACGGAAGTTACCAGGAGAGGGGAATATGCAAATGGGCCAGGGAGGAGACTGGAGTGGGAGTCTTAAAGGGAATTAGGTGGTGGTAGTTGTTGGGATGTTTAAGGGGGACTAAACAGCTAAGGTCATCAGTCCCCCATTCCAAAAACAGGCGAGACATAAATGCACGAAGCAGGTAAAACCCCAAGGGGAAGGAGACTCCGCCCAGGCCCTAAAAGAACACAAATGCGCTAACGAACACTACAAACACGAAGAGTACAGATGAACACCAGACAAAAAGAAACAGAAGAAAAGAAGATGGCCGGAGACTGGTTGACTGACCATGACAACAAAAAAGGGAAAGAGTCAACCATCCGACGACACACCAAAACAGCAACAAATATTGAGAGATGCGAGGACAAAAGACACAGAAAGGGAAAGGTGCAGGATCCCCCTAAATGGAACCATAAAAAGGACTACCACGGATAAAACGTAAAACATTGTCAGCCATGGAGGCTTTGTCGCATAAAATCCAAGGCAAAGTGCCCGGGAGATTAAAAGACTGCCGGAGGGTGCGCAGTCGGGGACACTCCAATAAAATGACTCCCGAATAGAGGACACCAGAGGAGAAGAGGGATAGCAGCGGTCGATGGCCTGGAGGCTGCTCAGGGAGTCACTGCAGATGACGATGGATGTACCTGAGCAGGAACGCATATGCTCAAGAGCGCGCAATATGGCCACCAGCTCTGCAGTAAAAATACTGCAGCCAGCCGGCAAGGAGCGCTGTTCAACATGGGCAGCATGAGCAAAAGCGTAGGCAGTGCGACCATCAACCAGGGAACCATCAGTGTAGACAGGCTCACAGCCCGGAAATGAGGCGAGGAGCGCAAGAAAACAGCGACGGAGGGCCACAGGCGGAACTGAGTCCTTGGGTCCCTGTGCCAAGTCCAGACGGACGGACGGCCGGGGCAAACACCAGGGAGGCGTAGGTGCACGGACCCAGAAGGGAGGCAGAAGAGGGAATGAGCCCAGTTCTGACAGCAGGGACTGGACGCGGACAGCTATGGAAAGCCCAGACCTAGGTCGCCGTTCGGGCAGATGGAGGACCACGGCAGGGAAAAGCAGCGATGATTGGGATGGTCAGGCGAGCAATGCACGTGGACAGCATAGTCAGTGAGCAGTCGATGGCGGTGAATCCGCAGCGGGGGAACCCCGGCCTCCACCAGTAGACTATCCACGGGGCTCATACGGAAAGCGCCAGTTGCAAGCCGAACCCCACAGTGGTGTATAGGGTCTAACAACTTCAACACTGAGGGTGATGCAGGCCCATAGGCCAGGCTCCCATAATCAAGCCGGGACTGCACAAGGGCTTTGTACAATCGCAGCAGCGTGCAGCGATCTGCACCCCAAGACGTGTGGCTAAGGCAGCGGAGGGCGTTGAGGTGCCGCCAGCATTTTTGCTTCAGCTGAGTAATATGAGGAACCTATGTGAGCCGGGCATCAAACACGAGTCCCAAGAAGCGGCAAGTGTCCACCACTCCAAGCAGGTGGCCGTCGAGGTAAAGTTCAGGATGAGGGTGGACCGTCCGACGCCTGCAGAAGTGCATAACTTGAGTCTTGGGTGCAGAGAACTGAAAACCATGAGTCAGAGCCCATGATGCTGCCTTGCGAATGGCGACTTGCAGCCTGCGTTCGGCGACTCCCGTAGTCGTGGAGCTAAATGAGATGCAGAAGTTGTCGGCATACAAAGGAGACACCGACGACCCCACGGCTGCAGCCAGACCATTAATGGCCACTAGAAATAAGGAGACGCTCAACACCAAGCCCTGCGGGACCCCATTTTCCTGTATATAAAATGAACTAGAGGCGGCACCAACTTGCACCCAGAAAGAGCGGCGCAATAAAAAGGTTTGAAGAAAAGCCGGGAGCCGACCACGAAGACCCCACTCATGCAACGTTGCGAGGATGTGATGCCTCCATGTGGTGTCATACGCCTTCCGCAGATCGAAAAATACAGCAACGAGATGCTGACGGCGGGCAAAGGCCGTACAAATAGCAGATTCCAGCCGCACCAAATTGTCCGTGGCAGACCTGCCCCGACGGAAGCCACCCTGGGATGGAGCGAGGAGACCGCGCGACTGAAGGACCCAAAACAAACGCCGCCCCACCATACGTTCAAGCAATTTGCACAAAACGTTGGTGAGGGTAATGGGACGATAGCTGTCCATCGCCAGTGGGTCCGCACCGGGCTTCAAGATGGGGACAATAAGACCCTCTCGCCATGGCGACGGGAACACGCCCTCGCTCCAAATGCGGTTAAAGATGGTGAGGATGTGTCTCTGGCAGTCCCTGGAGAGATGCTTCAGCATCTGTGTGTGGATGCACTCTGGTCCTGGTGCTGTATCAGGGCAATCTGCGAGGGCAGCGAGGAATTCCCTCTCGCTGAAAGGAGCATTGTATTTTTCAGAACGACGCGTGCGGAACGATAACGGCGTCTGCTCGGCTCGCTCCTTGAGAGAGCGAAAGGCGGGGGGATAAGTTGCAGTCGCAGAGCTCTTAGCAAAGTGCGCAGCAAGGTGTTCAGCAATGGCGGCAGCGCCCGTGCAGACAGCGCCGTCCAAGGAGATCCCAGGGACACCCATAGGGGTCTGGTGTCCATAAATCCGCTGTATCCGGGACCACACGAGCGAGGGGGAGACACGGGAGCCCAAGGATGAGACATACCGCTCCCAGCACTCCTGCTTACGCCGTGTAATAAGACGACAGGCGAAGGCACGGAGCCTCTTAAAGGCGATGAGGGTCTCGAGAGACGGGTGCCGCCTATGACGCTGGAGGGCCCGCCTGCGGGCGCGAATAGCCTCAGCAACCTCCGGCGACCACCAGGGTACAGCCTTCCTCCGAGGGAGTCCAGAAGAGCGTGGGATGGCAGCCTCGGCCGCCGAAATGATTGACGTGGTTAAGACACGGACCACCTCGTCAATGTCACCCTGTGGGGAGACTCAATGGTTGCCGCGGAAGTAAAACCCGGCCAGTCAGCCCTGTGGAGAGCCCAGCGGGGCAGGCGCCCAGAAGAATGACACTGGGGCAGTGACAAATAGATGGGAAAATGGTCACTACCACACAGGTCAGGATGCACTCTCCAGTGGAGGGATGGGACAAGTCCGGGGCTGCAAAGAGAGAGATTGATGGCCGAGAACGATCCATGGGCCACACTGAAATGCGTGGGAGCACCGGTGTTCAAGAGGCTAAGGTCTAGCTGAGCCAACAAATGCTCCACGGCACGACCACGGTCATCGGAGACAGTCTCACCCCATAAAGGGTTGTGGGCATTGAAATCGCCCAGCAACAAGAAAGGTGGCGTCAGTTGGGCTATCAGAGCAGCCAGGACATGCTGCGCGACAGCACCATCCGGTGGAAGGTAAATACTGCAGACGGTAATAGCCTGTGGCGTCCACACCCGAACAGCGACAGCCTCTAAAGCTGTTTGTAGAGGTACAAATTCGCTGTGAAGATAGTTAAGGACATATATGCAGACGCCACCAGACACCCTTTCATAAGCTGCCCGGTTCTTAAAATAACCCCTATAGCCACGGAGGGCGGGGGTTCGCATTGCTGGAAACCATGTTTCCTGCAGAGCAATGCAAAGGAAAGGATGAAGGCTGATAAGATGGCGGACCTCAGCTAGATGGTGGAAGAAACCGCTGCAGTTCCACTGGAGGATGGTATTGGCCATGGATGGGAAAGGCGTGAAGGGACTGGGGAGGCAGATTACGCCTCCGGGGCCCCTGCTGCTACTGAGTCACCACCTGTACAACAGCCATCTATTGCGTCTGAGGGACTGGCGAGATCCATGTCCTCAGCGGACGCCAGAATCTCCACCTCATCCTCAGATGCAGAGCTTGTAGGAAGCGGTGAAATGGGTGCCACTGCAATGTCGGTAGCCTTGGGGAGTTTCTTCTTCTTCTGCTTCTCGCGCTGTGCCTTTGGTGGTTCAGGCTGGGAGGGCATCACTGGGTCAGTCTCAGGGACAGATGACGACCGTGTGTCCCGACGACCAGGGACCGGCGGTTGTTTAAGCCACTTGCGGCTGTCGGCTTTGGTACCGGTCGGAACTTGACTTGGGAAGGGAGGTCCCCAAGGGACCCCTTCTGTACGAGAGTAGCCGAAGAAGTCTTACGCTTCTCCGGCTGGGAAGGGGGAACTGATGTCCCCGATGGTTGGGGGGGGGGGGGGGGGGGGGTGTTGCTCCTGAAGTAGATGGAGCAGGAGCAACAGTGGGTTTAGTGGCCCCCACCATCAAGGGGGCGGGTGTGGGACTTCCACTCTGAGAGCTGACTGGAGCGGATGGAACTGTAGCGGGAGTGACAGTTGCGGCATAAGAAGCAGTCATGCGCACTGAATGAAGCCGATCATATTTCCGCTTTGCCTCAGTGTACGTCAGGCGGTCGAGAGTCTTGATTTCCATGATCTTCCGCTCCTTCTGCAGAATCGGACAGTCCGGCGAGCAAGGCGGATGGTGCGCACCACAGTTCACACAGATTGGAGGCGGGGCACAGGGATGATCAGGATGGGATGGTCGACCGCAATCGCGACAGACGTGGTCGGAAGCACAGCGTGAAGACATATGGCCGAACTTCCAACACTTGAAGCACCGCATCGGGGGAGGGATATATGGCTTGACATCACAACGGTACACCATCACCTTGACCTTCTCAGGTAACGTGTCACCCTCGAAGGCCAAGATGAAGGCACCGGTGGCAACTTGACGATCCCTTGGACCCCGGTGGACGCGCCGGACGAAATGGACACCTCGGCGCTCGAAGTTGGCGCGCAGCTCGTCATCGGACTGTGAAAGGAGATCCCTGTGGAAGGTAATACCCTGGACCATATTCAGACTTTTATGGGGCGTGATAGTGACGGAGACATCCCCCAGCTTAGTACAAGCGAGCAAGGCCCGCGACTGGGCGGAGGATGCCGTTTTTATCAACACCGATCCGGACCGCATCTTGGATAAGCCCTCCACCTCCCCAAACTTGTCCTCTAAATGCTCTACAAAGAACTGAGGCTTCACGGATATAAAAGATTCCCCATCAGCTCTGGTACAGACAAGATATCTGGGCGAATACGTCTCACTTTCATGCAATGCCTTTCGTTCATCCCATGGTGTGGCGAGGGAGGGGAACGATTTGGGGTCATAAACATTACCTTTAAATTGGGCCCTCGAACGCTTAGAGACTGCTGGTGGCTGGCCACCAGTAAGAGAAGATGTGCCACGCTTCATTGCGTGTCATCCACCCTGATGCCACCTACTCTGACCAAGGGCCCTCCCCACGGGCGCCACCCAGCCACAGCAAAGGCCACCTGGCAGGATGGCCATTGCCGGAAGTCCCGATGCCCCAGGGAGATGGGCATCTACTCCTTGGCATATGTGGGGAGTTAACGGCGCAGGCATCAGTAGAGCGATCCCTGTGTTGTCAGGGGGCTACAACCAACAGGGTACATAGCGGCCCCACCACAACGGACTGGCTACCGTGCTGGATGTTAGGTGACATGTGGTCCATGGTCGCTGTCAGCGCAGAAAATGGCCCTGCACAGTGTTTGGCAGAAAGTGTACGCAGTAGCGTATCCATGCCCAAGCGATGGAGAGCGGGCAGGACTGCAATGCAACGACGAATAAGATGGCGAAAGTTCTCAACACAACATGGACACAATGCACCAAGTAAGGCGCCCTTCCCCAATCGGCTCGCTCTTCGGAAAAATTTTGAGATATGGAGGTCAAACCCGACGGGGGACCATCACATAAGGCCGAAATGTTTGAGACTCCTTTTAGTCGCCTCTTACGACAGGCAGGAATACCGCGGGCCTATTCTAACCCCCGAACCCGCAGGGGGCGGGGGGCGGGGGGGGGGGGGGGGGGGGGAATTAGGTGCGCAGGAAATGCGGCCTGGAGAAAGTGTGGGAGATGGGCCAAGAGAGTTCTCTGCCGATTCTGGTAGAAAGGTGGGACAGGGAAAAACACACTGGAGTTGAGGATGAGGGAGATGATATCAAGAGATGTGCTGCAGAGACAGGGAAGCATATTTATTTATTTATCCATCTTTAAGCATTTACATGTAATCAATGTCGTCATGAGTAATGTGTAATTTACATATTAAGAAATTTAACTATTTTGAGGTATCACACAAAGCTAAAGTATACATTTTAAAAGAACATACTTAATAAAGGAATACATTTGATACATAAAGATATCCCACATAACTAAAGTGTGCATTTTAAAGAATGTGCATAATAAAAGAATACATTTCATACATATGGATTTCTCCACATGTTTAACAGTTAAATATGGAACTAAGGACACAAAAAGCTTAGGAAGAGGTGCAAACAGAGTTGCAAGTTGTTTCGTAAGTCAGGTCTATTTTTGAAGAGTTTTTAAATTCTTTAACACTAAGAAGCTTTGTCTTTCAGCCATTTTTTAGTCTTACTTTTAAATATATTACAAGAGACACAATGTGCCTGCACAGGTAATATGAATACATGGGAATAAGGCTTTTCAACACAACTGTCTTGTGTTTTCTTGAGTCAAATTGTTGGCGTGTCTATCTTAAATGTTTGACGAGTGTTATGATTATGAACGGACTGCCTAAGGCTGTAACTATTAAAGTTTTCTTTTGTGTACAAAAGGCAGCTGTATACAGGGTGTTTCAAAAATGACCGGTATATTTGAAACGGCAATAAAAACTAAACGAGCAGCGATAGAAATACACTGTTTGTTGCAATATGCTTGGGACAACAGTACATTTTCAGGCGGACAAACTTCCGAAATTACAGTAGTTACAATTTTCAACAACAGATGGCGCTGCAAGTGATGTGAAAGATATAGAAGACAACGCAGTCTGTGCGTGCGCCATTCTGTATGTCGTCTTTCTGCTGTAAGCGTGTGCTGTTCACAACGTGCAAGTGTGCTGTAGACAACATGGTTTATTCCTTAGAACAGAGGTTTTTTCTGGTGTTGGAATTCCACCGCCTAGAACACAGTGTTGTTGCAACAAGACGAAGTTTTCAACGGAGGTTTAATGTAACCAAAGGACCGAAAAGCGATACAATAAAGGATCTGTTTGAAAAATTTCAACGGACTGGGAACGTGACGGATGAACGTGCTGGAAAGGTAGGGCGACCGCGTACGGCAACCACAGAGGGCAACGCGCAGCTAGTGCAGCAGGTGATCCAACAGCGGCCTCGGGTTTCCGTTCACCGTGTTGCAGCTGCGGTCCAAATGACGCCAACGTCCACGTATCGTCTCATGCGCCAGAGTTTACACCTCTATCCATACAAAATTCAAACGCGGCAACCCCTCAGCGCCGCTACCATTGCTGCACGAGAGACATTCGCTAACGATATAGTGCACAGGATTGATGACGGCGATATGCATGTGGGCAGCATTTGGTTTACTGACGAAGCTTATTTTTACCTGGACGGCTTCGTCAAACAGAACTGGCGCATATGGGGAACCGAAAAGCCCCATGTTGCAGTCCCATCGTCCCTGCATCCTCAAAAAGTACTGGTCTGGGCCGCCATTTCTTCCAAAGGAATCATTGGCCCATTTTTCAGATCCGAAACGATTACTGCATCACGCTATCTGGACATTCTTCGTGAATTTGTGGCGGTACAAACTGCCTTAGACGACACTGCGAACACCTCATGGTTTATGCAAGATGGTGCCCGGCCACATCGCACGGCCGACGTCTTTAATTTCCTGAATGAATATTTCGATGATCGTGTGATTGCTTTGGGCTATCCGAAACATACAGGAGGCGGGGTGGACTGGCCTCCCTATTCGCCAGGTATGAACCCCTGTGACTTCTTTCTGTGGGGACACTTGAAAGACCAGGTGTACCGCTAGAATCCAGAAACAATTGAACAGCTGAAGCAGTACATCTCATCTGCATGTGAAGCCATTCCGCCAGACACGTTGTCAAAGGTTTCGGGTAATTTCATTCAGAGACTACGCCATATTATTGCTACGCATGGTGGATATGTGGAAAATATCGTACTATAGAGTTTCCCAGACCGCAGCGCCATCTGTTGTTGAAAATTGTAACTACCGTAATTTCGAAAGTTAGTCTGCCTGAAAATGTACTGTTGTCCCAAGCATATTGCAACAAACGGTGTATTTCTATCGCTGCTCATTTAGTTTTTATTGCCGTGTCAAAAATACCGGTCATTTTTGAAACACCCTGTATATAAAGGGAAGGTACTGTCATCTGTAATTCTTGGAAGTATGACCTACATGATATGTTATTTTTGGTAGTCCCAGAGATGCTCCTGATGGCTTTCTTCTGCCGAATAAAAATTTTCCTGTACCATGGAGAATTACCCCACAGAAGAATACCATAGCTCATATGGTAGTAAAAGAATGCATAATAGGAATTAATCAGCAGGCTTTCACAAACACAGGTGCATAATTTTTTCAGTAGATAGATAACTCTCAAAAGCTTTCGAGATATGTTGTCTATGTGACTGCCAGGTTAATTTCGTATCTAAGTATATGCTAAGAAGTTTGGTAGAAGTGTACTCAATATCAGCATTGGATAAGCTGAAGGATATTTTTACAGTCTTTTCATAGTTAATAGATTATTCAATATGTGGTTCGAAGCCAATGAGTTAGCTGAGAAAATCTTTACTTTGCTCCTTCAGTTTATTCATGTCCTTCCCTGAATTGATGAAAGTTGTATCATCTGCATGAAGCACAGATTTGCATGGCATATTGCTGAGCAGGTCTTTTATAAATATTATAAACAGTAATGGCCCAAACACTGATCCTTGGGGAACACCTCTAGTGACATTCAGTAACTGACTTTTGACCATTGTAGCTTACAGTTTGCTTTCTGTTACTGAGATATGATTTAATGAGGGAGAGTTCCAGATCCCTAATGCCACAACACCATAGGTTTTCCAGCGGTAGTGTGTGGTTTACAGAATCAAATGCTTTGCCTAAGTCCACTAGTGTGGACTCAGCAGATAATTTGGATTCAAAAGAAGATTGCACAATAGAAACAACATTTTCAACGGCATTAATTGTTGATAACAGGGCCCTAAAACCATATTGAGACTTAGTATATTGTTTTTTGACAAATGCATGATAATTTGCTTTTATGTTCAATATTCGATTATTTTTGAAAAAATAGGTATCAGAGAAATTGGATGATAATTATTAGTGCAGGATTTATCACCCTTTTTGTGCAATGGAATTACTACTGTCTTCTTTAGACATTCTGGAAAAATACCACTGTTAAATATCCAGTTTATGAATGTGCAGAGAGGGAATGATATCAAGTCTATTTTTTTAATCACAAAATTTGAGAGGCCATAAATGTCTTATGATCTGGAGTCACTTAACTTTGCCACTGATTTAATTACATCACTTATTTCCACACGTCCCCAATTACAGCTTGGCACGGTATCAGCAAAGTTTTGTAAAAACTGGTTTATATAAGTAGATTGTGAATTTGATTTTGAACTCTTTCTTATGTGATGAGGGATTAGGGTTTGCTGCATTGATAAAAAGAGAGGTTAAATTCATCTGGGGTGACAGTAACATCAGTTGTAACTTTTACACAATGACTACCTGTACCTAATTCTGCTTTAATGATCCTCCACACAGCCTTACACTTATTATTGGAGTTTTTGATGAAGTTATCATTTGCTCTACATTTTGCTAATCTGATTTGTGATCTAAAGTGTCTCTTGAGGCTAACATACGTTGCATTGTCAGCATTACCAATGTTTACCTTATCACAGCATATCAAAACCATTAATCTTAGGCAGTTCACACCATATTTACAGAAGCTATGTGGAGTTGTTCGACCATGCTTTCTTGCCATAGTTTTGTTTCGTTTGGTAACCACTGGACAGGAGGTATTGAAAATTTCAGATAGAGTACTAACAAACCTGCTACAAGCCGCCTCAACATTGTTGGAATAATATATTATATTATTCAAGTTTAGTGCCGTCAGCTTATCCCTGAAGCTATTTATGCTTTTATCATTTAATAACCTGACATACCGGGTTGGTTCACAATCCCCCATTGTTTCATTAATTGTCAGTTTTACCCATATACCTTTGTGATTTGTCAGATAGTCGACATTAAGGAGTCCCAATTCAAAATCATCTTTATGTATATTTGTGATAAAATTGTCGAGACAAGAAAATTGTCTTGTGGGACTATAATTTGCACAGAAGAGATTATGGGCATGTTAAGCAAATTAGTATTTTTGCGTGTTTTTTCCTTACATCAAAATTTAAATCTCCTATAATTACTGTTTAGTGTTTGGTACATTTTTTGTATGGTGAATAAGTTTATCTAAACTCTCTACCATTCTCCTGATAGTGATGCTGATCAATTTGTATATTGAAATAACTGAATTTTAATTTTGGTAGTAGCATGACAGCCGCTTCAAGAATGCCTTTAACCCATATGTCCCTAACAGCAAACACAGTACATCTTAACCTTACATTATATATATATCTCCAAACGAAAGCGCTGGCAGGTCGATAGACACACAAACACACAAAATTCAAGCTTTCGCAACCAACGGTTGCTTCATCAGGAAAGAGGGATGGAGAGGGACTGACGAAAGGATATGGTTTTAAGGGAGAGGGTAAGGAGTCATTCCAATCCCGGGAGCGGAAAGACTTACCTTAGGGGGAAAAAGGACGGGTATACGCTCGCACATACACGTCCATCCACACATATACAGACACAAGCAGACATATTTGGTCTTTAAATACATATGGTACCCTGCTCCCAGCAGCAGCGCCCTGAAAACAGCTTTAAACAGGGCGCGTGGGCACGCGGGTGCTGGGCCATCGCGAGGCAGCGAACGATATGATGGCGGAAGATTAACAAAGCTTGGTCTCTTGTGTGGTTGGCACGAAGTTTGGAAGTACGAACAAACCGCTTAGCCTCGCCATTGGACAGAGTGAAAAGGAGCGCTCGTGAGATGAGCGATTCCATTATCAACACAAAACTGTTCGAAATCCCGCGAAACAAAAGAGGGTCCATTGTCTGTGACAATCAGTTCAGACAAACCTTCAATGCAAAAGAGCGACAAAAGTGCATGGACGGTACTCTGAGTAGTAATATAGTTAATTGCCATGACAAAAAGAAACTTGCTGTAGCCTTCCAAAACAGACTACGAGAGGTACGAGAGGAGAGATGGGGGAGGGGGGGGGGGGGGGGGGACTGGCTTTGCAGGATGGAACAATGACGAACGGCTTATGGTCTGTCATGAGAAAACATTTCCTGCCATACAAGTATTCATGGAACTTCGTTACTCCATATATGATGGCTAAGGCTTCCTTCTCAAGTTAGGAATAGTCGTGTGGTGGTGAGCAATTTGGAAGCGAAAGCATGGAAGCGAAAGCATTGCACAGAGGGTGGCAAAGCACTATTAACTACATTGAAACTACTATACAAACCATTTGCTAGAACACTGTCTTTAACACTGTTGTCTTTAGAACTAATAGCATGAACAGAATGTGCATGTCCAGAAGCACGAGAAGCAATTGAGTTCCATTTACGCTGTTGGGACACTGATTGTACATGTCCAACCCGTCCACAATTGTAGCAAGAATAATTATGCGATGCGCAATTCTTGCGTTTGTGATGCTGTTGGCGGGGATGCGAGCTATTTCCACCTTGCTGATTGGGAGCACGCGGTGTGCGTGGCAACTGCGCACGGTCGGTCTGTTGTACACAATGTCCGTCCGACACACGATAAACGGTAGGCAAGTCAAAACTACTTTGAGCACTTTCACATGCATCTCTACTCTCCAAGATAGCTACGACTTGATCTAGAGAGGGATCAGGGATCCACCATATCTGTTCCCTTACGTGAATGTCTTGCATGTTATGAGTTATTGTGTCACAAATCATATTATCTGCAAAAAGCTTTCCACAGTCACACAAATGACAGTCACGAGTTAAGCCCTTAGGGTCAGTGATCCTGACCCAGCTGTTTGCGATAGAAAAAAAAATCTGAATCTGACCACAGCAACTAGAGTTTGCAAGTCAAAGTACTGTGATAAGGCCTGGATGCACTGTTCATATTGCTAAAGTTCAGGTCGGGAGGCCGGGAAAAGTTTTTCCAATGAACGGTAAACTTTAACACCGGCGGAGGCCAAGAGAAAAGAAAGTTTTAGCTGACCTAGGTGTTGGTGTGCTGCCATGTGCGATTCGAGTAAGGCCATATACAATGTGTAAACTTTTAGATGGCAGACCTCTCCCTAGTCCTGAATCGGTAGAAGTCGGTAAACGTCGGGAGGCTTCGGTAGGCACGCAGTTTCGACTGCTGCCAACATTACGTAGATGACTGTTGTACAAGGTAGCCATTGTCGTCTGCTTTGTTATTGTTTCGCGCTGTACTGTTGTTTTTATTGTGCAGTTGTGCTAAACATTATCAAAATGAGTGAAGAGGCAGTTGCTGGCCCATCTTGGGAGTCGCCAACAACCACAACCCCTACCGGTAGGCCTACGGTTAGAAGGAAACCAGTATTACGTAGCGATGCTTGCAAAATCATATTGCGTGTGACTGAAAGGGAAAGAGAGCAGAAAAAATTGCTTCACCCCATTTACAAATCTTCAGTGAGAGCTGCTACATACACAGGACAAAGCGTGCGTAGCATTGGAAGATTCAAACAGTTTTCCAAGAATCATCCTGGCGAATCACCACAAACGCCTGGCAAGAAAGGGCGAGTTTCCATTTCAGATATTTTGTTCGCAATCACTTCGAAGGAGCCCCCTATTTCGTCCGAATTACCTTATATTTCATTTTTCCTTGCTACCGTATTCCTTTGTATGGAAACACCACTGGTTACTGTATTATTTCGAAACATATTCATATTACAGTATATTGCAATCAGATGAATGGTTTGTGAGCACATAGTAGACAAACATACATACAATTCATTTTTATATATATAGATTTTAATGTACATGACGATTTTAGTTTCGTTTATGAACAATATTTAAAGAGAGTTTTACTTCCAAGCCTTTCGTCTGCTTTCGTGTAAGCATGACGCGCAATTTGTAGTGCCAGCACTGCAACTGGTAGGTGTGCCTTGTCCCTCCCAAACGGCTCCTCTCCCCTCGCCAGCCAATACTTGCTTCCTCCTCTCCCCGCACTCCCCTCAACTCCGCCATCTTACAGTTAACACACTGTACTCTTGCCAAGTTTCTTCCTCTTGATTGAAGGCTGTGTATGGTGGCGTGCAGGTTGGTCGGTCTGTTGGGCCGACAGCAGCAGGGGAAGTCGATTGATGCTGCGCTGCTATGAGTTGTTGCACTCCATACAGGAGTTGTGTCATCTGCTGCATCTGCAAAAGCAAAATCTGTTCAAGTGTGACTGTGGATGCACTAGACGCTTGCGTCGGATTGGTAGCAGCAATGGGTGGAGGTGCGGGAGTAGCCATGTTAGCACAATGCAACTGTTGAGAACAAGATACCAATAAATGAAACAAAGGTGCGAAGTGCTCCACACTGTAATCAAAAAATGTCCAGGAACAGTTCTGTTAGTTTGGTTAGGTGCAAGCAAGAAACAATTTGCAAAAGGTGCACAAGCAAAAAGCGAATGATTATGCGAGTGGGGTCGACAGCGGCGTCGCGAGGCAAGGTCCAATCTCTTCGTCGACACTTTTGTCATGGCTCCCAAACCCAAGGTCCTCCGTGGTACTTTTGGGGCAGCCACCACAAACTGTATAAAGTGTGGGTAGTGACCAGGACGTAGCTATGTCTGTTGGCCGAAAAATAATTAATGACAAGAATTGCGCCAGCTAGAATGAAAAGATAACTTATCTTTATTTCTGACGAAACGTGCACCAGCAATACCAAGTCAAGTAATATCCGAGAGTAGTCAGTGTACTAAGCCTAGTCTAATACAATAGCAAATATCACACTGCAATGGCTCTGCTATGAACTCCACAAAAGGCTAGCAATCGACAATTGACAATAGACTGTCCGTCTCAGGCCCAGCGCTCCTCCTCATATGCAAAAGGCAGAGGGCGCTGGTGATGCCCTGAGAGGCAGACAGCTGCGACAGGAACTGTGTCCAGCGATGTCACGGTCAGGGCGCGTGTGTGCGAGTTGGTTGGTTGGGTCTGTGGATACAACAACACAAGCCTTGATAAATACATTTTCTCATTCCAATAATGTGACCTGCTTCGAACTCACTGATCGGACAGTACAGTTCATGCGTGCATCTGCTTATGTCATACTGATCCATTACTTGTGGTTTATACTGACAGTGAGCTGCAGGACATTTTGCTGGTAAGTGGTGTTGATCCATGATGTCAGTGTTGAACCCACAGGCCAACATGGTTCAAATGCTAATCATATCTGCAGAACATACAAATGTTCATGTCCTGTGAATATGTGAGTATTTTTATTGCGTGCATGAGTAAGTATATTTTTGCAGTATGTTTGAACAGTTTCACAAAATTGTCCTTAAGTAGGTAATAATACTGGAATGTTAAGTGGTACATTTTTAAGCACAGAAGAATACAACAAGCTAGACTGCATCCCTTAAAACACAGCTTTGTTTCTTTCTGAAAAGTATTTGTTTATAATCTCTGTATGTCTTTTACACCATAGAGCTTCTTAGTAATGCAGGCACTTTAGTTTTCGCTGTGGTGGGGTATGTGTTACGTCAAAGGCTGTACGTGTAAGATTGAGTCATTGATTTTAAATTGGAGACTGTTTTTAGGTTCTTCAGGTGGTGAGAGTATTTTGCACCCTATACAGTTATCAATTGTGTTTCTAGTTTCACTCAGCGTTTGTTCTGCAACTGAACTGAATATGTAAGTGGTACAACTGCATCAGAAACTGGGTCTTTACAACATAAACACTCTGCACACACAATAAGAAAATGAATCACAGTGACAGTCACAGATTGACAGTAACATATTGACAGTAACATCAGCACCATTGCTACTCACTAGCTAAAGGCTCGCTTAGAAACTGTCCCTCTACACATGAAACTACCAATTTATGCAGAGAATTGTGGCTGAAATTTCATTCTGATCGAGGATACAGCCCCCACCTCACCTGCTTCCTTCATAAATTTCAGCAGTTATTTCCAAAATCTTACTTCGGCAATCCATTAACAAAGTCATCCAGAAAATGGGGCATTATCAGTCTTTCGAGTCTCATTGCCGGACAAAATACTTCTTTAGACTTGTCCGAGCCTTTCAGTATCCACCTGTGAGCATCTATCCAGCAGGGTGCTGTACCCCTCCTGCAACAGTAAAATCTGCACTATCGAGGAGAGTTGTACAGAGCACTACCTTTCATTCCTCCCACAATGATTCCATGGTCTCAAGTTTCCTACGTTCACATCGGCTGCACCAGATTAATACTGCATTTTATTTTAGGTATTAAACCATCCCCACCACTTGGCTGTGTAGCGTTACAGATGATAGCTCATATCCTGATGGAATGGGCCCCCTCCTGACATTCTGTACTAAGCACAGTCTAATATTGGTGGATGACCCAGACAATTGAACTGGTACTCCATTTTCTCCACAGAAGTGGATTTTTTCCTTAGATATAATAAATGCCTTTCAGGGTGGTTAGGGAAGGGGCAGGCAGGAATTCTGCACGCGTTTCATTTAATTATCACAGGTGGAGTTTACAATACGTTTAATGTCTGGAACAAAATTTCTACATACAGCCAAACGCAAGCAGTTACGCAAATTTTTATTACTGATGTTTGCTCTTAACCGAGACTTATTAATTTTCATAACAGGAAAAAATCTCTCACAAACGTATGTCGAGCCAAACATTGACATTATCTTCGCGGCTTCACGATGGAGACGAGGAAACTTGCTCTGGAAAGTCGTGATAAAAATCTGTCACACGTCTTGCCAAAAGGAACCTGTCTCTCAGACGAGAATTACGCTGTAGACCTGTTAATTCCATTTGCAAACTGGGATGAATATCATCTACAGAAACAGCAGATTGTCTCGAGAACTATTCAAAACCTTGGGATAAGGAAGATATATCCCCAAATCACTTGAGAAATTCCTCTTTTATTGCACTAAGAACGGCAACATACTGAAATTTATTATAATGGCGTTCAATATTAAACTTCCGCTGACCAGCGAGAATACTGTCATATTATACATTTCCAATTTTCACGTTTTTGCACAGAGAAAAAATGATTCTCTTATTCTTTTTTAAAAGATAGCAAATCTCCAATTCTCCGTTTCCTTCATTCACTCTGCATTTTCCGGTTACTGAAATTCACTACGTAGTGGTCGTTTCGCTTCAACGTCCGCAGCTTAGCCTGGAACTACATTGCGGCAACCTGCCAGCTGTCGCCACTGCTCCGTTCGACGATTGCACACGAGCAGCACACGTGCAGCACTGTGCGCTCATGAGCCGCGTGCAACGTTTGCCCGCCCCTGGGTTAGGGCATCTCCTACCAGATGCCAGGTCTGGGGGATCCTTGACCTAAAATGCTTCACCAGTTTCCTCAATTGTCCTTTTCGTCAGTATCAAACGGGTTTAGATGTTTTAATTTTTTTCTGTTGTGCTCTATTTTTCATTACTCAGACTGTGATGGACAGGGTAGTGGGATGGACATGGTCAGATGCAGAACATAGGGCACCAGGGAAATCACTTCAGTACCATCCAGATCCAGTGCCATCAAGAATGTAGCTATGGATTTAAGTACAAAATATCAAATTGACAAAGAGATGTACAAGCCAAGTGAGCAAGCTGATGGGCTGCTACAGAAGAATCCAGACCTACACATGAGAATAAATCAAAGGCATTGTGGTCAGTTGTAAAACACAAATTAGGTATCAAAGCCTCTAGACATGGAATTAGTACAATTAAGCTTGAAGATGAGATCATTGTAAATCCAGCTCAGATTTCAGAATGCTTCAGTGAGTTCTTCATTAATGTAGTGAAACCAGAGGTTAATGTTGCAGATTATGGGAACAATATATGTCCCTTTGGACTAAATCACAATTCTGAATGCCTCACAAAATTCAAAACAGTTTCAACAATAGATGTAGAAAAAATTATATAAAAAACTAAAGAACAAAAATTCTGCAGGTTGGGATGCACTGCTCATCTATAAGCTTGACAAGTATTGGTTCAAGGGTAATGTTCTAAATTGGCTTACTTCATACTTATCAAATAGGAAACAAAGAGTGATTGTCTGATCAAATGCAGCAAATTACTATTCAAAATGGAAAACAGTAGCCCAAGGTATCCCACAAGGCTTGATTCTAGGACTTATTTTGTTTTTGTTTTATGTTAATGATTTACCAAACAATATAAATTCTCAATCGATTTTATTTGCAGATCACACATCTGTATTAATTGAAAACCAGGAGCCAGAAAACCTCCCTCTACATAAAAAACACAATGAGCAAACTAGAAACATGGTTCCAACTGAATGGATTAAGACTGAACATCCCCAAAACCCACATGGTCCAATTCAGAACAAAACAAAGCCCCAAGAAATTAAAATAACTCATAAAAATCAGGATATAGAAGAAGCGGATTCTGTGAAATTTTTTGGGTTAAACCTAGATAAAAATTTAAATTGGAATAAACATGTTGACTACCTGTTAAATTATGTAGCTTTGCATTTGCTATGCAAATATTAGCTGGTGCAACAGACATGAATACATGGGAAATTGCATACCACAGCTACTTTCAATCAGTTGTAAAGTATGGTATTTTTTGGGGAAATTCAAGCAATATATTGTGCATACTAAAGTTACAGAAAATAATAATAAGGAACATGTGTACTGCCCATCCAAGGACATCATGTCACCCACTATTTGAAAACAACAGCTATTCCCTCCTTATACATCTATGATACTATCATCTTTCTACACAGCAATTTAGAGTTATTTGAGAAAAACTGTTTCAATCACACGTATAACACGAGAAACAAAGACAATTTTATGCTTCCCACTCATTGCTTAAACCTATATGATAAGTCTCCTCAGTATATGGCAATGAAAATTCATAACAAGCTAAAAGGAAAGAATGTTCTGAGTATGAACCTAGAGACACTGAAAACAAAGCTATGTGATATACTTGTCAAGCACTGCTGCTACACTGTTGTGTGTAAATGAAGCTGTCCTTCAAAAAAGGGAGGAAAGAAAAAAAAGTTTAATATAATGTTAAAATACTTTGTACCAATTAGGCCTAAGTTGTGATATCCATTTTTTTGGCGTGTCTCCTGTACACTAATCATATGATTAGAAATTTTACGATATGAGATGAATAAAACACTATTCTTTCACCTGTGCTGACATTTTTATTTCTCTGACACTGTTTTATTATTGTCTATTCAACTGATTATAATATTTTAAGCCTTCCCAGTCCTGTGGTTATTAACCTACCACATGGAAGGGATTCTTTACTATCTATCTTCATTATTACTCAGCTCAACGGGACAAGGCCTGATGTAAGTCAGTTTCTGATGCCACAGATAAGCCCATGCCTGGTCTGCACTGACCTGTGTACCAGCTGACCTCTCAACATTTATTACATCTTAAATTGTTTCTCAACTCTGGCATCAATTTTGCTTCCCATGCCTCTGAATTATAAATGTGCTTAATAGTGCTAAAACAGAGAGTATATGGTAGAAGTCACTAACTCCAGATGAAACACCTCATTACTAAGATACTGATGACATCACTGCTTAGCATGTTAAGTCCTGATGTAACAAATTCTGTATGTACTTATCACTTTTACATGCATTCTGCATCATTGTTTCCCCAGCACTCTGTTGGGGATCTTGTAGGTAACTATCTTGCCCCCACCTGCAACACATTTTCTTGTCTGCATATATGCTCACTCCTCTTGTTTCCCATTCAAGTGTACCATTCCAGTCTGTTGCCTTGCCCATCATGTTTACACCTACATGACTACTTAGCAAATCACACTTCAGTGCCTGGCAGAGCATTCCATGAACCTTTATGACACTGTTCCTCTTCCCTTCCATTCCTGAATACAGTGCAGGAAAAATGAACACACACATCTCTCCATATGATATTTTGTTAATGCCCTCTTACATATGGATAAATGATTATCGTAATGAAAGAGGAATCAGATATTTCTGCACTGAGAGGACAAAGTTGGATATTGTATCTGTAAAACAATCATTAATACAACAGTGTTTTGTGTTAAGACAAGATGTTTTCAGGAAATCTCAATCTCCAAGTTGCAGTGTCGCTCTCCCCTGTCTTGCAGTAGTACCAAATGAACAGCCATCTGTTGAACTTTGATGTTCTATCTGCTACTACATTATAAATAATTTAATTCCATCCTGCACAGCAATACACCAGCAGAAGATGGACTAGCGTAGTGTAAACAATCTATTTAGTGAGTTTGTTGCATATTCTAAGAATTCTGCCAATAACACTGAACAAATAATTTGAAGTGAAAGGGTGTAAATTGCAACATTTATCAATTAAAAATTTTCTAGGTTCCAAAAATTTGTATTGTCCTTTATAATGCACTGCTACAGTACATTAAAGATTTAGAGCTTAATGCCCATGTGGCTTACATGCTTCCGAGTTCGTGTTCTTACTTGTTCTATGTGGAAATCATTCTTGTTCCTTGTGTTACAGTTGTGAGAATCTGCATTTGTGTGGAGATTGCTTTGGTTAGCTTTGGTTAAGAGTACACATTTAAGTATATAGGCTGATGGCAGAATAAGTATTCCTAACTTTTCGAAAAGAGGTCTGCAGTGAGCTTGTGTCGGACTGTGGGTAATTACTCTAACAGCCCGTTTTTGTAAAATTAAAATGTTTTTCAAATTAGATTTTGAGCTGGCTCATCTGAATCATTCTCATTAGAAACGTCACCATCACACTTATTATTTTCAATACCAAACTCATTTTTCTCTTCATACACTTCAACAACCTCAACACTGTGACTACTATGTTTTGCTACATCCTCATTTTCCTGTCTATTATCTACTGTAATTTCATCTGGAATTACTCTGTCATTCTCACTTCCATTGGCTAGCACATGAACATCAGCTTCCACACATACAGCACCAGTATCAGAATTTTCATTCATTTCACAGTCACTCAACATTCTCACTAAACCATACTCATCAGGTCTGTTATCACTATCAACAGCTACTACTGCATTACTACTGTTAAAGTTGTCGAAGTTTTTGCTTCTAATTCAAATTCAGATTTTTACTTTTTTGTTCATCTTTGTTTTCAAATAAAAAAAATTTCCCAAAATTCCCCATCAAACTTCATTCTACTTACTTCAGGTTCTTTCTGTGTGCAAAATTTTGGTATGTTCTATTTGTTCTGCCCCTTCCCCTTCTGAAAGTACTACAATGTGCTTGATTGTAATTCCCATGCATATTTGCCCCATTTCGCCAGGCTCCAAAAGAGGCAGGTCTTAGTTTACCAGACCATTTCTTGTGTTTTCAAAATTGTTACTATTGTTTCCTTGATTTTGCCCCCACTGCCTATTTCTCGGTTTCTAATTCCTATTCTCAAGTATCTGCCTATCATTCCTCTCCCCATTTCTTCTGTCATTTCTAAATCTGCAATTGAAATGATCATTGAAAGCTCTGTCATTGTTATTCCTGCTATCATCAGGTCTGTCATTTCTCTCCCATGCTAAATCCAATTTATCTATATATCTAAGAAATTGTTCAATTTTATCATCCACTGTACCCTATTCGGCAACCTACATTTTAGAGGATCTATTTGGATCATTTCATCGAGTGGTTTATCAAGATGTACTGAAGTTCGTAACTGTTCTTCACAGAAAGTTTTCATGTGTCCACTACCTTCCTTGAAATTTGGCCCATTCAAAAATTCTGACTTAATTCTAGCTTGTTTAGTTTCTGACCAGAATTTGTTCATGAAAGTTTGTTATATCTCATTAAATGAGATTTTGGGTTTGATTGCTTGGTTCGCCCATAACAAAGCCTCTCAATCTAAACACTTCGAAAATAAAATAGGTGATAATTTGAAAATTAAATTTTTCTTAAAAGTTATCTTTGATCTGGTACATGAAATCAACTGGATGTATATTGCCCTCTCGTGAAAATGTTTTTATGTTTACATTACTCCACAATGGACTGTAACTACAAAAAGATTTGACAGCAACGGAATCTTAGATTTCTTAAAATTTAGATTTGAAGTTTGAAATTTTGCCTAAGCAAGTGCCTACATCTTTTAACTCCGTGAAATTATCATTTGTGATTTTAGTGAAATTTTTTAAAATTTTGGTCCGTTTGTGTGAATTTCTTTATGAAATCTTTGTTGAGCCTTTTTAATTTTAACACTTCAGCAGTAGCAACTTTTTCGAAATTTTCCACAGAATCTAGTTTCCTCTTCGAATTTTTGGTTTTCCTGTTTTAAGGTAACGGTTTCCCCTTCTATAGACACATTTCTGGTATTTTCGTCTACTTTTTCCCAGTATTTTTCTAAACTCTTGTCTCGCGAATTTGTGTTCCATGTTTGTCTAATTTCTTATCGATTGAATCAAGCTTTTCGTCAAGAGTGATTCTGTGCTTGTCAATTGACCGTTTTTGTTCTTCCACAAGTTGAACTAACCTATCCAAAGCTGATACATTAGTTTCAAATTCACGAAGTAATGAACATACACTGTGATCACTACCCTCTCCAATTCCATTGTCTCGATTGACTACATTATTATCAGTAATATCTACACTGTTTTGCAACTACCCATTAACTTCCCCACTATCATCAACTTCCCTATTGCTGTTAACTTCCCTATTGTCCTCCATAATGACAATGCAGACTGAAAACAATTTCAAAAAGTGAAAACAATTTCAAAAAGTGAAAATTCAAATAATGTTTTGTATTTACAAACAGTTGGTTCTCCAGGTTGTGTTTTCACATAAGTATACTTTGTAGTGTTACTCACGTTCTTCTTTGTCCTGTTCTCGTAAAAACGTAATAATATTCCAACACACAGGTTTACTCTGAAACAAAATACATGTTTACACATTTACACTGCATCCCAGCTCCTCCACCACATAACACATAACTATTCTGAAGTTATGCATTTATATTGGGATTTGTGTACTCATCCTTTATGGTCTGTCGCAGCTGAAGTTCTAAGTTTTCAGTAACTGTAACATTTAACTTCGTAAAAGTTTAATTTTAAATTTATTATACTTTCAGAACAAAATTAAACTTGTATTATGTTTTAAATACATTTAAGTATTATTTCAAAGGCAAACAATACTTACAATGCAAAAGGAGCAGCTACATGCTCACTGCTCGAAACACAAAACCAGACTGACTCCCCATGCAATTTTTTTTTTTAATGATGGGGCCCCTCCACGCCCGCACCAATGTGGTGACCAACCAAAAGTTCTACCGTCACCTCCATACAACATGTTAGTTTTTGAATCAGGAGTCACAGGATGTGGGTTGTGATTAACCATGCGTCTGGGTAGGATTACTCATTTACATGGTCCGCCAGGAGAGGGAAGCGCCGAGGGAAGCGCCGAGGGAAGCGCCGAGGGAAGCGCCGAGGGAAGCGCCGAGGGAAGCGCCGAGGGAAGCGCCGAGGGAAGCGCCGAGGGAAGCGCCGAGGGAAGCGCCGAGGGAAGCGCCGAGGGAAGCGCCGAGGGAAGCGCCGAGGGAAGCGCCGAGGGAAGCGCCGAGGGAAGCGCCGAGGGAAGCGCCGAGGGAAGCGCCGAGGGAAGCGCCGAGGGAAGCGCCGAGGGAAGCGCCGAGGGAAGCGCCGAGGGAAGCGCCGAGGGAAGCGCCGAGGGAAGCGCCGAGGGAAGCGCCGAGGGAAGCGCCGAGGGAAGCGCCGAGGGAAGCGCCGAGGGAAGCGCCGAGGGAAGCGCCGAGGGAAGCGCCGAGGGAAGCGCCGAGGGAAGCGCCGAGGGAAGCGCCGAGGGAAGCGCCGAGGGAAGCGCCGAGGGAAGCGCCGAGGGAAAAAACCTCACCGACAGTAGGACGAGTAGTAAGGGCAGTAGTGGCTTGCTAGCTGCGGCAGAGCATGCAAGGTGAGGGAAAGTTAGTGTGAGGTATCGTGCATTGTTACCTATGTTGCTGAGTGTTCGTTAAAGCTGGGTCAGTCCGGGTGCTGCAGCTGGGCTCATGTAGATTCTCCTGGGCCTGCTGCAGTGGCTTTGTCCCTGTAACAAAGGAATTCATTGCGGCGACACATGCGTTGCTATTACGCCCTCTACTGCTGTGTGGTCAGTGACTTGGCACAGCTTTATCAGGCTGGTGCAGAACTGCGGTGGCCAGCCACCGTTTGGCATCCTCCGCTACTGCATGGCACAGTTCTTCTGCAGCTGAGCCACTTCAGCTTCAGAGTAATGCAAGTGGTTCACTCGTGCATTCGCGATGAGGTCTGCCACTGTCTTTTGTGTCCCTTGTGGGGGCTGCCCCGTGGCGGTCAGGTGCAAAGAAGCCAACTGCCACCCCGACAGTATCAATGGCGACGCTATCACCTGCGGTGCTGCTGGGGCAGCAACTGGGACAGGCACGCAAACATCTTTCTGCAAGGTCGCAGAAGTGTTCACAGGTCCTGCTGCACGGAGGCCTTGGGCGAAGACTGCATGCAGTTGCCTCAAGGCCTCTTACTTCTCTGCAGCCACGGCGGCTGCGAAGGCAGACCTCTTTCCTGCCATGGCGGCTTCGAGCGCTGCAGTGTCCTCCTGTATGGTGGTGCCGAGTTTGAGGCCACAATTCTTCTTGGGGTGCAAGCTGCATCCCAACTGCCTGTCTCCGAGCTGTCGTCCCCGCTCCTGTCAGGTGGAGCTGCTTCTGCACTGTCCCTCAGCTGCGCCGGGCTTGTGTGCGCCGTATGTTGTTGCTGACATCTCTTATTCCGCTGTGTCGGTGTGGCCACAGCCGCCTTCGGCATGGTTGCGACTTCAGAAAGCCGGGCAACTGCGCCAGCTGGAGAGGTGCGGGCCACCACAACAGACGCAAGTCGGCAGAACGTTACCTTGGTAACAGCCATACCTGCAACCGCGGCAGTAACACCCTGAGGAATGCCTTGGTCGTCTTCTTCCTTCCAACAGAAGGTGCCTTCTCATGCGCCAGCGGCGCGTCCATGATGTGGTCGGCCACTGACCTTGATCGCTCTGTGGTCAGCCACATTTGTGGCCCGAACGCACAGCAGCGAGTCTGTATCGACAGACTCTTAGACCACCTCATTCTTGGCACAATTTGTCATAATGTCTAACAGCGCTGTCCACCCGCCTTTGCACTTGACGTAAAATGGAGGGACAGGCCGCGACTCATCTTCTCGGGGCTTCCTTGCTCGGTCAGCAGACTCAGTTGCCACTACGAAGAGTCCTTCAGTTGTGCATGTTTCCTCTGGGCATACTTCTTTCCCATGCGTGGGGCGCAGAACACGACAATCTGCAGGCGTTGTGAGAACAACACTTGACAATTTGATTCCTGCGGCGCCCACAGCACAGAAACTTCACAAGCTCACAGCGGCCAAGTAAGTGTAGCACGCAACGGCAGCGATGCACACACCTTGCTAGCTCAGGCTGCTCTCCCCATGCGCGCGGCCTCATTTCTTCTAGATTGGGTGTTGAGTAACCAAACTATCTGTAACGTAGGTTTTACCCAGACGGGCATTTACTACCACTGCTGTGGAGTGTAGGTGGTGGTGGACGTCTTGTTTGATGGTGTTAATCTCAGAGAGGAGTCGGTGGTGGTGAAACTTTTATGTTGAACTGTATTCGATCAGGGCAACGGGCCGCCTATAGTGGTCTTTAATGTTATTTGGTCATCCTAGCTGCTGGACGAGGGGGTTGTCTGAAGTGTGTGTGGTGTTGTAAAACCAGTGTGCCGCTTCTTGAAAACTCTCCTGTACTAAGGGTCTTCTGCAGCTTCTTGAAGGAGATGGTGAGAAAGTCGTTTGTTACATGGTAAACGCGTCGTAGAATCTCGTTTTGTAGTTGTTGGAGCTTCTGTATGTGCGAGGGGCAGCATTGCCCCAGACTTAACACGCGTAATCCATGACTGGATGGATGCAGGTGCAGTATAGGCGCAGACGATTGTGAACTGGGAGCAAGGAGGTTGCGTTAAGCACTGGTTATAGTGCCCCAGCCCTCAGACGTCTTCTGGCAGACAGCGGTGATGTGAGCCTTCCAGGTTAGCTGGCGATCGAGGAGGACTCCAAGGTAAATGGTAGTCGTTGCCCAGGTGACTGGCTGGTTACAAAGAAACAGTGGTTGTGCATCAGGTGGGCGACGGCGGGTAAGTATCATCCCCTGCGTCTTGGTGGCGTTGAAGCTGATCCTCCAGTCGGCAGCCCAATGCTACAGGTCTTGCAGAGCGGTTTGTAACCATCGGAGGATGGCATCAATGTTCCGATGTTGCGAGAAGAGTGCCGTGTCATCCGCATAGATGGCGCGACCGACTCTCAGGGGAAACTGGCAGGTCAGAGGTGTAGACGACGTACAGCATTGGGCCAAGAACACTCCCTTGTGGTACCCCAGCGAGGACTTGGCGGACAGAAGAAGTTGTAGTACCAACCCGGATGACAGAAGTACGCCCCTCGAGGTAGCTGGCAAGTAGGCGTACGAAACACGATGGGATGCCAAGGTGGAACAGCTTGTAGAGAAGGCCTTGGTGCCATACGATGTCAAAGGCCTTTGACACATCAAGCAAGGCAAGGCCGCAAAACTCCCCGATGTTTAATGCCAGTGTTGCCTCCTCAATGAAACGGAGTAACTGCTGAGTAGTACAGTGATGCCAATGTGGCTGTTAGTATTTATACTTTCTTAACAATCCTGAACAATCCTGAACAATCCTCGGCATTGTTTAAATTATTATTTCAGTAATTAACAATTACATCTTTCACCCTAAAGCAAATGACGTATTTTAATGATTACCTAGATTCTTATATAGAGATTAGAATTCACTCATTTGTTTAATATATAAGTTCAAGCATGTATAAACACTTAGGTATCAAATGTTAACAATACACTTGAATCTTCTGTAATTAGTAAATATATCATAAAATGTTCCTACCATTTAATGGACTTCTACACATTAGTGTAATTAATATCCCGTTATTTTCTTCATAACTTTTTCAGAAGTACATATTTCCATACACTATGTCAGGAACTACTGTTTATGGTTAAAATTTATGCATTTTTATTTGTTTTGATTGGACTTACGTTTCAAAATCCAGAATGTGAAAAAAATACTTCTTGTACCATTTCACAGTCTTACACACTGACCCCACTGAGCTCAGTAACATTTCAGAACCGTCAACTGCACCCATACTCAAATTGTAATCTATGATACATTGAGGTTTCTTTATTTTTTCGCCAGTATTTCTGTCAGTCTTCTCTGTTTCAACAATTTGTGTTGTGTGATTTATGGTCAACATGCACACCCCTCTATCTCACCACTTGATGGCAAGGACCTTGTCAGTAGAGTTAGTTTCTCCTCATTTTAGTTTGTTATGCAGTTTTGGCATGTTGCACCTATTCTTGAGAACAGTGCCACATGTGGCTGTTCCATGGTTGTCAAGCCAGAGGAACATGTCAGGGCTGGACTACCAATTATCAGCATATAAAATATAACCCTGTTCCAAATACGATCCCATAAGAGTTGCTGCTACATCACCAACTTTTCCCAATGTGGAACCCAATTTCTGTTACACCTGTATACAGGGTGTTACAAAAAGGTACGCCCAACCTTTCAGGAAACATTCCTCACACACAAAGAAAGAAAATACGTTATGTGGACATGTGTCCGGAAAAGCTTACTTTCCATGTTAGAGCTATTTTATTACTTCTCTTCAAATCACATTAATCATGGAATATAAACACACAGCAACAGAACATACCAGAGTGACTTCAAACAATTTGTTACAGGAAATGTTCAAAATGTCCTCTGTTAGCGAGGATACACGCATCCACCCACCGTCGCATGGAATCCCTGATGCGCTGGCAGCCCTGGGGAATGGCGTATTGTATCACAGCCATCCACAATTCGAGCACGAAGAGTCTCTACATTTGGTACCGGGGTTGCGTAGAAAAGAGCTTTCAAATGCCCCCATAAATGAAGGTCAAGAGGGTTGAGGTCAGCAGAGCGTGGAGGCAATGGAATTGGTCCGCCTCTACCAATCCATCGGTCACCGAATCTGTTGTTGAGAAGCGTATGAACAGTTTGACTGAAATGTGCAGGAGCTCCATCGTGCATGAACCACATGTTGTGTCTTACTTGTAAAGGCACACATTCTAGCAGCACAGGTAGAGTATCCCGTATGAAATCATAACGTGCTCCATTGAGCGTAGGTGGAAGAACATGGGGCCCAATCGAGGCATCACCAACAATGGCTGCCCAAACGTTCACAGAAAATCTGTGTTGATGACGTGATTGCACAACTGCGTGCGGATTCTCGTCAGCCCACACATGTTTATTGTGAAAATTTACAATTTGATCACGTTGGAATTAAGCCTCATCCGTAAAGAGAACATTTGCACTGAAATGAGGATTGACACATTGCTGGATGAACCATTCGCAGAAATGTACCCGTGGAGGCCAATCAGCTGCTGATAGTGCCTGCACACGCTGTACGTGGTACAGAAGCAACTGGTTCTCCCGTAGCACTCTCCATACAGTGACGTGGTCAACGTTACCTTGTACAGCAGCAACCTCTCTGACGCTGACATTAGGGTTATTGTCAACCTCACGAAGAATTGCCTCGTCCATTGCAGGTGTCCTCGTCATTCTAGGTCTTCCCCAGTTGCGACTCATAGGCTGGAATGTTCCGTGCTCCCTAAGACGCCGATCAATTGCTTCGAACGTCTTCCTGTCGGGACACCTTCATTCTATAAATCTGTATCGATACAAACGTACCGCACCACGGCTATTGCCCCTTGCTAATCCATACATCAAATAGGCATCTGCCAACTCCGCATTTGTAAACATTGCACTGACTGCAAAACCATGTTTGTGGTGAACACTAACCTGTTGATGCTACGTACTGATGTGCTTGATGCTAGTACTGTAGAGCAATGAGTCGCATGTCAACACAAGCACCGAAGTCAACATTACCTTCCTTCAATTGGGCCAACTGGTGGTGAATCTAGGAATTACAGTACATACTGACGAAACTAAAATGAGCTCTAACATGGAAATTAAGCGTTTCTGGACACATGTCCGCACAACATATTTTCTTTCTTTGTGTGTGAGGAATGTTTCCTGAAAGTTTGGCCGTACCTTTTTGCAACACCCTGTATACAATAAAATCCAAAATATACTCACCCTGACAGTCACACAGTACAATTATCTTTATTCCAAATTTATTTCGCTTGGTTGCAATAAATTGCTTAGAAGATAGTTGTCCTTTGATGAGCAAGAGACTTTCATCTATACAAAGCTTGTGATACAGGCAAAATGAATTGCAAAACATCTTACGAACTTTAAAATTAGGATGATTGTTGACAAATAGACTGTCACCTCCAGTACTCGCAGAATAATCACTTAAGTGCAACATTCTCGGTAGTAGACAAAAACAGTCTTTGAACATTATTTCGCTGAAAACTGGTGTGTTCAGAAGTGTATCTCTGGACCAGTAATCACTTTATTTTAACTTATTAACTTGCGCCACTAAAAGTGGAACGGCGACAACAATACATTTGCTCAAATCCAATGTGCTTTCATTTTGACAGTGGAGAATTCACAGACTCTCCAGTGTTTTCTCTGGTGTAAACGTAAAACCGATTTGTTTCGTATGCAATAAATTGCAACAGTTCTTGAGACATAAATATTAGAAAAAATGAAAGAATGCTTGGGTCAGTATCTAATTGACATTTGTGTCCTGAACCCAAGTCATCGAAGTAATGGTTTAGTGGCTGAAAATTTGTTTCTTTCCAGTCAAATGTGTCACTTAAGCGTGCTCTTTTCCGAACCGTTTCACTGTCACTCTCTGATTCCTCAGATTCAGAGGAACTGCTGACTGTAATTCTTGCTTTCCCCTCTGATGTAAAGGGCTGAGGACTACAGCTTTGAGAGTCTGTTGAAGACTCATCACTGCTAGCAACATCAGAAATTCGCAATCACTGTTCTTGGGGAGCATATCCAGGATTTCTTTACTTGTGCAACCATGTCAACATGACATTTCTCACGTAGAAAACAAGAAAACTGATGAAAATACAGGAATCAAAGTTGAATTCTGCAAAGAGGTAACACAGCAACATATATGAACTCTAACTACACAGACTACTGAACAACTACTGGAAGAGCGGGGCAGAAAGACAGCTCTGCGTGATTTCATGTCTAGGCACGCTGAATCGCAGCTACCTGAGTGCTACAAACTCACCGCTGGTGGTGGAAAAATGCCAGTGGTGCGGTAGTGCTGTAGGGAAGATCCAAGGGCTGTGCTTATACACGTCAGGCGCGCCAGGGGAACGGCGAGGCATGATGTCCCCAGCACTCAAAAGGATAATGAAAGTCCAGCAGTAATCTGCTAAAATACTAGGGTTCCACTTTCCGGCATACCTCTTCTCAAATGTGGCAATATCTTGATGAAATCGCTCTCCATATTTATCATTTCCAGCACAACAATCTTTGTTAAGAAGTCAAGATGACTATGTAATAAATGCATTTTCAATGACGTGTTGCAACCAAGTTTTTCATAAGATGACAACGTTTTATCTGCAGCCTCCTGATAATTTATTGCTCGTTTGTTCCCCAAGAACTGTAAACAGACTGTCTTAAAACATTCCCATGCATGCTTCTCATCACCTTGTTTGATTCCATCAAAAGTATGGTCTCCAAAAAGCTCTCTAATCTGTGGGCCTACGAAGACGTCCTTTACTTTGACATCACTTAAGGGAATTTTTGCCTGAAGTACTTATATGCATCACCATGTTTATTCATTCCCTTAAAGTTTTTCAGGAGACCAGACTATGTGCAAGGGCCGGAGCAGAATCTTTTAAGGGTCTACTAGAGGTTCATTCTTAATGTTCTTTATACCTGGTTGAAGAGATTCTCTGATGGGTCATTCATGTTTATTATAATGAGATGCATGAGCTCGGCTATCGCATTCACAGAGAAAGCAGCAATATTTAGTATACCATAACAGCATACCTAATAGTAGTGCAACCACTTTGAAGTCATAATATATCTGCCATGAAGAGTCATTATACTTGATGGCTTCATGTTTTGGTATGACTTTCATATGAACACCGTGCCCAACTCAAATTGGAGGAACCTAATTACCAATATGTAAAAGCACTGCCTTTAAGCTCAACTTTGACAAATCAATAAAGAGTCCACTCATCAGGGTTGTAATTAATTCTGAGAGCTTTCATTAGTCTTGTTGCAAGTGTAGACATAAATGGTCCATCTTGCATGTTAAAAAAGGGAGTGTATTGTTGCTCTCTTATGCGGTAGAATGAAACATTTACATTGCTTTCCATAAAATTGTGCTGCTGCAATCTTCATGCTAAAATCTCAGTCTTCGCTTTAGAGAGCTCCAAATCTCTAATGAGATCACTTAACTCATTTTGTGACAATTTTTGTGGATCATTAGTTGACATGGAAGAAAGTCTGCATCTTGTGATGTGCATGATTCAGGACATTAAGAGATTATTACTGATGGGATTCTGACTGTCGGTCATTCAAGTACTGGCAATCCTTCCCCATGTAGAACTGGACGTGTGGCAGATGGAATGTTAAGATGGATTGCTGTTTTCTCCTTTCTTTTCTTCTTAGATATTCCCTTCTTGATAGGAGGAACCATACAAAAGTAATCGTCACTGATATGGTTAGTTGGCTCACGCCAGATCATGGGCACTCTAAAGGGCATTGAACATCCTTTCCCATGCATCCAATTCCTGAGGTTGCGGATCACAGGTGATCAGGATAAACCCTGGGCTCCACATATTTTGCACCTGTAAGCTTTTTTTAATCAATGGAATTATTTGCTGTTTTGTGAAGCAAATGTCACTTCTCCACACACATAGCAAAATGTCTCAGCACTGTTAACACAAACTCGTGGCATTTTTGTTCACTTCAATCGCAGTCAACTTGAACAAGTGGTAGTTAATCTGGAAACAGATGTGCAAAAAATATTACATGCATTAATAAAGTCACTGAAGTTTGAGAGGAGGGAGACAAAAAGATCACTCAAATTGGTATCAAAATGTTTATATCCAAAATATTGCACACAAGTAAGACCATGGACAACAACATGCTTCATTGTCACTAGTTATGACTGACAAGTCATTATAATATTTGATTATAAACTTAAAACATAGTAAAACAAAAACCGGAGCTAATTTTGAATTGTCTTTGTGATATTCGCAATCAGCCATTCCCTATCAGTTCCAATGTGCTATTTTCATTCGATTTACATTTTAATTGTTGCATAGTGTAATATGCAGTCTTCAGGTTACATATAGACAGGTTCCTGTATTATTATGGACAAGCCATAAGACCAAATAAAAATGACCTTGAGGAAACAAAAAAGGCAGTATGGGCTGCTTTCTTCCATGAATCTTCCACAGATGACAGTCTGTGTCATGCACTCAGCCACGCCCTGAAACAATGCCAGGTGGGCAATCAGAGGGCTGGTAATCAAGGTGATACCTACAACCATAAGCATTCTTTGCAATTTGCTGTAATGGAAGTTATGAAACCTACACATAGGGATCTTAGTGACAAGATTAATAGAGAAATATTTATATAGTAGGACTCCTAATCCAAATGAAAGTTTCAAGAATTGTATTGGGAGCAGATATTGAAAAATGTTCTAGTAGGACTAAATACTTTGAAAATAGGTGTGCTAGATGCTGTTCTGTGTTTGCAACGATGGTGCAGTGTCAAGGCCTAGTGTTATGAACTGGTGGCAATGCCTGGTGGACTAAATATGCATGGAACTCAAATAGCCATTGAGACTCTTCGAAACCGAGTGAGGTGGCGCAGTGGTTAGACACTCGACTTGTATTCGGGAGGATGACTGTTCAATCCCGCGTCCGGCCATCCCGATTTAGGTTTTCCGTGATTTCCCTAAATCGCTCCAGGCGAATGGCGCGATGGTTCCTTTGAAAGTGCACGGCCGACTTCCTTCCCTAATCCGATGAGACCGATGACCTCGCTGTCTGGTCTCCTTCCCCAAAACAACCCGAGACTCTTCGAAGCAGAAAAGTCAGTGTTGGAAGCCACCAAAGAAGCAGGAATGAGTATGAGAAAGAGAAGGGAGAAGAAAACACAGGAAACAAGGTGAATATGGGTGTGGGATGCATTAGTGCCATGCAGGTTTAATAGAAAAAGCCAGTTTTAACTAACTTAAATTTCTCGAAAGTTAAATTATTTCATGTTCTGATACACTTTGGCTAAAAACTACTAAACACACATCTGAAATTTTGTCTTCTATCTTGGAAAATGCTTAACTAAAAAGTAGACTACTCTTCTGACTTAACTTTCAAAATTAAATGCTTTTTGAAGAAAAACATTTAATTCATTTCCAAAATTTTGGATAATACTTAGAATTGTTCTATGCTGCAATTTATGACTGCACCATCTTTTCAAATGTCTGCTTTAAAGATAGGTTTATATTTTTTCCTGTACATTATTTACACTACTATTTTATTAGTATATTTAGTAATATGTACCTATGATGTATTTTATTTTTCAAGTTAAGTAAGCAATGCCAATTATTTGTATACAATAAAAAAATGTGCACGTACTCAAGCTGTGGTTCATACATAAAAATGTTCCCAAAAGATGTGTTAATGGTAAGCATTATATGGGCTTACAAATCTTATTGTTTGAGTTACACTGCTTAGAACACAAAATTTTTTCAAGGTTTCCCCTGGTATTCACTGACCAGTCCCCTTTGTTGTTGTTGTGGTCTTCAGTCCTGAGACTGGTTTGATGCAGCTCTCCATGCTACTCTATCCTGTGCAAGCTTTTTCATCTCCCAGTACCTACTGCAACCTACATCCTTCTGAATCTGCTTAGTGTATTCATCTCTTTGTCTCCCTCTACGATTTTTACCCTCCACGCTGCACTCCAATACTAAATTGGTGATCCCTTGATGCCTCAGAACATGTCCTACCAACCGATCCCTTCTTCTGGTCAAATTGTGCCACAAACTTCTCTTCTCCCCAATCCTATTCAATACTTCCTCATTAGTTATGTGATCTACCCATCTAATCTTCAGCATTCTTCTGTAGCACCACATTTCAAAAGCTTCTATTCTCTTCTTGTCCAAACTATTTATCGTCCATGTTTCACTTCCATACATGGCTACACTCCATACAAATACTTTCAGAAACGACTTCCTGACACTTAAATCAATACTGGATGTTAGCAAATTTCTCTTCTTCAGAAACGCTTTCCTTGCCATTGCCAGCCTACATTTTATATCCTCTCTACTTCGAGCATCATCAGTTATTTTGCTCCCCAAATAGCAAAACTCCTTTACTACTTTAAGTGCCTCATTTCCTAATCTAATTCCCTCAGCATCACCCGACTTAATTAGACTACATTCCATTATCCTTGTTTTGCTTTTGTTGATGTTCATCTTATATCCTCCTTTCAAGACACTGTCCATTCCATTCAACTGCTCTTCCAAGTCCTTTGCTGTCTCTGACAGAATTACAATGTCATCGACGAACCTCAAAGTTTTTATTTCTTCTCCATGAATTTTAATACCTACTCCGAATTTTTCTTTTGTTTCCTTTACTGCTTGCTCAATATACAGATTGAACAACATCGGGGAGAGGCTACAACCCTGTCTAACCCCCTTCCCGACCACTGCTTCCCTTTCATGTCCCTCGACTCTTATAACTGCCATCTGGTTTCTGTACAAATTGTAAATAGCCTTTCGCTCCCTGTATTTTACCCCTGCCACCTTTAGAATTTGAAAGAGAGTATTCCAGTCAACATTGTCAAAAGCTTTCTGTAAGTCTACAAATGCTAGAAACGTAGGTTTGCCTTTCCTTAACCTTTCTTCTAAGATAAGTCGTAAGGTCAGTATTGCCTCACGTGTTCCAGTGTTTCTACGGAATCCAAACTGGTCTTCCCCGAGGTTGGCTTCTACTAGTTTTTCCATTCGTCTGTAAAGAATTCGTGTTAGTATTTTGCAGCTGTGACTTATTAAACTGATAGTTCGGTAATTTTCACATCTGTCAACACCTGCTTTCTTTGGGATTGGAATTATAATATTCTTCTTGAAGTCTGAGGGTATTTCGCCTGTTTCATACATCTTGCTCACCAGATGGTAGAGTTTTGTCAGGACTGGCTCTCCCACGGCCGTCAGTAGTTCCAATGGAATATTGTCTACTCCGGGGGCCTTGTTTCGACTCAGGTCTTTCAGTGCTCTGTCAAACTCTTCACGCAGTATCATATCTCCCATTTCATCTTCATCTACATCCTCTTCTATTTCCATAATATTGTCCTCAAGTACATCGCCCTTGTATAGACCCTCTATATACTCCTTCCACCTTTCTGCTTTCCCTTCTTTGCTTAGTCCCCTTAGGTATTTCAAAATACAGTTTACCCATGAAAGAATGTAGTTTATAATGATATACATGGATCCAGAATGAGATTTTCACTCTGCAGCGGAGTGTGCGCTGATATGAAACTTCCTGGCAGATTAAAACTGTGTGCCCGACCGAGACTCGGACTCGGGACCTTTGCCTTTCGCGGACAAGTGCTCTACCAACATTTCTTTTTTTTTTTTTAATCTCATTTTGTTCGCTTTCGTTCGTTGCGTCTGCTTTGGGCGGACGTCGTAAGACATCCGTTTAAGTTCGTTGATTATCGATTAACTCAGTTCTTTTATTACAGAGGGCAGCTAACCCTCTGACCGAACACGCTGAGCTACCGTGCCGGCGCCATCTGAGCTACTGAAGCGAGACTCACGCCCAGTACTCACAGCTTTACTCCTGCCAGTATCTCGCCTCCCACCTTCCAAACTTTACAGAAGTTCTCCTGCATTTTTCCTTTACAGAAGTTAGAGTCTCGGTCGGGCACACAGTTTTCATCTGCCAGGAAGTTTCATATCAGCGCACACTTCGCTGCAGAGTGAAAATCTCATTCTGGAAACATCCCCCAAGGCTGTGGCTAAGCCATGTCTGTGCTATATCCTTTCTTTCAGGAGTGCTAGTTCTGCATGGTTGGCAGGAGAGCTTCTGTAAAGTTTGGAAGGTAGGAGGCGAGGTACTGGCAGAAGTAAAGCTGTGAGTACCGGGCGTAAGTCGTGCTTCGGTAGCTCAGATGGTAGAGCACTTGCCCGCGAAAGGCAAAGGTCCCGAGTTCGAGTCTCGGTCGGGCACACAGTTTTGATCTGCCAGGAAGTTTCATATACATGGATCTTTGTAGTTCTTTATTAAGGGTGTTATGAACATTTACAAGCAAAGCATTTCTGTTACAGAACATAAATTTGACTTTTTCCCCTTTTTTTCACTATACTTATTTTACTCAGAAATTTACAGAGGTTTTATGGTCATTAGTGATCCTCCTTGAAATTGACGTAAGAAAAACGCAACTGTTACTAACTTTAGAGAGGGATGGCTGGCTGAGGCAGGCGGCAAGGCAAGCGTTTTGATGTGCCAGCTGCGTCTGGCAAGATTGACAACCTCATTCTCTTAGCTGATAAGACGTGGTGACATGCTACACCAGAAAATACGATGTTCAGGAAATAAATAAGAAAGAACTGTTTTACAAGAAATTGCGTACTAAATTTATTGGGCCTCTGACATTTTCTTTTAATTACGAGATCGGAAATATCAGGCGTCAAAGTGTTCGCAGCTTTAATGCGGATGGTGGTCTTAATCGTTTCTTCAGGATGCAACAATGGTTCCTTACTTTTTACTCTTTTCATTGCTGAGAAGAGTTGCTCACAACAATACGTAGATCCAAACGTGCACGTGATCTGGGCGGCATTGTTGTGAAGCTTTGGAAATGTTTTTTTGCTGTAATGAACGATACCATCGTGACAAATCCAACATGTTGTAGAACCTCTCTTTCAATGAAGTTGAATTTTGCAAATCAATAATCTCCAATTGAAGTGATGATGACAAGTCATCAGGGGAAACTGAAAAAGGAGTGCTGAACACCTTAAGTTCCATTTCCAAACTGGTGATGTCTCAGAGCCGTGTTTCAAACGACGTGATGAGCTGCTTTAACTTTGCTTGGTAATCGCCGACAGTAGTACCTTCAGGTAGTTTTAAAGAAGCAAGACGGTTGAAGAACGTTAAATGTCCCTTACTCATCTGCCTCTCAAATAAATGTAACTTTTCCATGAACGCTTTGATCTGGTCGTGCACGTCAACGATTAGCTGCCCTTTGCCCTGCAATAACAGATTTAAATTATTCAGATGCATAGTTATGTCAGCTAGGAACGCCAAGTCTGATATCCATTTTATATCTTTCAGACAACGCATTTCTTCCCCTTTCATTTCGAGAAAAAGGGATATTTCCTCACGGATGGCAAAGAAAACATCAAGAACTTTTCCCCAACTCAGCTAACGAGCTGTACTGTGGTAAGATATATCCCCATACTCCGCTTCCATATTTTTCAGGAATCCTTTGAATTAGCGATGATTCATACCGTGATGCCGCACAAAATTCACACACTTCACGACATCTTTCATTACACCACCTAGCTCTACTGTTTCAGCACACAGTGCCTCTTGGTGAATAAAACAATGAAGAGTCGAAATGTTTTTCCCGAATTCGTCCCCGAGTTTATTTTTCAAATGAGAAGGAAAACCTTGCTGGCGCCCGATCATTTTTGGTGCACCGTCTGTCGCTACAGAACGGATCTTATCCCATGGCAAATTCATATTCTCCATTGATTCACAAACTGCTTCAAAAAACGTCACATCCTGTTGCGGTGTAGTCGAGTGGTACGACATACAAGACATTGCGGACGACCATCCCTTTCAATGAATAGAAAGGTATCCTCCAATAGAGGTACAGGGCTCCCACGGCTAGTCATAGCTGTCCTTTAACACGGATTATTGCACCAGTTGTGGCCAGGGGGCAGCGAGTTCTCTTTCCTCCTCCACACGGGCTCCGAGCTGCCGCAGTGAGCGCTCCGGAGTGCTCCGGCTCCCTGGAGCTCGGTTGGAACAGCCTGATTTAGAGAATACATTTCTGTGTTACATAACGTTTTTGCTTAAGGACCAGGCCCCTCTTACCCACTGGGCACCCTTGGCACATGCCCAGGACCCTGCGAGTGCTTGGGGCACTCCAGTTCATGGCAGTTCACCAAACAATAACTAGTATTTATTACCGAAAAACAAATTTATTTTGAAAAAGTTGATCGTTAGTGACTGCCCTGGGCAAAGCTAATAAGGAAGTACGTATTGTAATCACAGTTCTGCACAGAGTGAATAGCGACGTAAAATGAAACATCGACATGCCATTTATTATTTTCATGAACATTCTACAGAAATAAATTGCAAAATTTTGATTTTTAAGGGGCCTGTATAGTTTCAAAATAAATATTCTTACTTTCCTGAGACATCCAGAAACTTCAAAGGTGGTAATAAATCAGTAACTAGGTATTTGAACAAAGCATTAGTTATTCACAAATTGAAGAGGAATGAAAGTGTCTAAAGAAAATGTTTGTTACAGTCACCTTCCAGTAACTATGTATTTTGTTTTTCATGCTGCTGCACATTTAACCCTTCTGATGTAAATCTATGGTCTCCGAGTGGATGTAACAATTGGAAGCACATCAATCACATAATTGTAACACATGAAAATAGCCCAATACATAGGTGCTCCATGATGGCTTATCTGGCACAAAGTAAAACAGTTGGTGTAAGAGATATTAATGTGCTATTTCAACACCAAGTGGATTACTGGAGAAATTTATTTAAATTGATTGTAGCTGTTTTAGAACTTTTGACATCGAGAGGGCTTCCATTTCACAGTCGCAATAAAATTCGAGGATCTTCCAGCAATGGAAATTATTTGGGATGTGTGGAATTATTGAGTAAATTCAATCCACTTCTTGCAGAACACTTACAAAAATTGGGGAATCCTGGAAAAGTTAACACTTCTTATTTATCAGCCAATATCTGTAATGAGTTTTCCTGTTCTGTCAAACAGGTCCTAAAAAAGAAATTTCAAATGGAGTTAAATGAGCAAAATATTTTTCCATTAGTGTTGACAGCTGGTCAACACGAGACAGATTGGGCATACTAACTTTTATAATTCGATATGTAAAAGACAGATATAAATTTCTAGAACCTTTAAATGGAACACTATTACAGACCATAAATCTGAGTATTTAGCAGAAACTACCTTGAATGTTTTAAAAATCTTGATACTCCCATAAAAGATTGAGGAGGACAAAGCTACGACAATGCTTCAAATGTCAGGGAAGTATATTGGTCTACAAGCAAGAATCAAGGAGGAATGTGAATATGCCACCTTCATACCATGGTGGGACATTCACTAAACTTGGTAGGTGTCCAAGCTGCTGGATGTGTATCACAGGCAACACAAGTTTCTTGAAATCATTCAGAAAGCATACACCTTTTTGTCGAGGTCTATACACTGATGGAATATACCGACAGAACATTTAGGTTCAAAAAGAAGTTGATAAGGCTCTCTCAAACCAGATGATCAGTCTGAGCTGATGCAGTAACTGCCTTGAATCAAGATCGTAAACCAATTATAGAAACTTTGACGTCCATCACAGAAGATGCAGAACACGTAAGAGAGACTAGAGACAATGCCCTTAGTTTATCCAGAAAAATAGGAAAGCTAGAATTTATTACACTAATCGAAATTTGGAGCTCTATATTGGAAAGAACATATAAAACAAGTAATTATCCTCAGAAAGAAACAATAACACTGCACTTGCAACTAATTTCTTTGCTTCACTTGATTTTATCATTAACCTCAGGGATAATGTACAGTACGGTGTAACAGCAACACTGTAGTTAAGTGGTTACTGTGTTGGACTGCCATGTGCACGAGCTTTGTTCGAACCTCCCCCATGCATTTTGGAACTGCTTTCCATTTTGGAACTGCTTTCCATTTTGGAACTGCTTTCCATTTTGGAACTGCTTTCCATTTTGGAACTGCTTTCCATTTTGGAACTGCTTTCCATTTTGGAACTGCTTTCCATTTTGGAACTGCTTTCCATTTTGGAACTGCTTTCCATTTTGGAACTGCTTTCCATTTTGGAACTGCTTTCCATTTTGGAACTGCTTTCCATTTTGGAACTGCTTTCCATTTTGGAACTTCTGCCTCTTGAATACCTTTGTTGTAACATAGTTCAGACCCATTTGTTTGTTTTAATTTCTGCAAGATGTCTATGTGGTATCTCACCTGCTCTCACCGTTCATCACGTTTACTTGTGACGGTAACATATTCTTACTGCATGGCTTATGTTCTGTAATGAGTGTGTAGTGTGACAACTGACAAGACTTCAGAAAGAGAACAAATGTTTCGATGACTGAACTGACAATTCATAACGCTGTGGAAAAAATAAATAAAAATAAAGAGCATGAGAGTAAGTTGAACACAGTTCATCCACAGGGCAGTCCATCACCATACCACTTAAGTGTGATGCCATAGCTGTTATAGGCTGTTCTTTATTACTTTTTTTATCCTTTGACAATTAACTGTTTGATACATGTTTAGTTTTTGATGGGCTATCCAAACACAAAAACAGGAAGAAGGTGAAAGAAAAGCAAAACAGTGAGCCATCTTACCACCAAATTTGAGAGGGGTGTAATGGGGAGTATCCCTTGTATGTACAACCTTCTGCATTCTTTAGATATGACATTGTCCATTGGTTGGATGAACTGTAACTTTCATAAAAACTCAGTTTGTCTCTGTGAATATTGTGATTCACAGAGTCAGATGCCCTGGATGAGTTGCAGCATATGCCAGCTGGTGCTGACAGTGATTTACTGAGTATTTTGTTGTTGCTCAGGGAGGAGGGGGGGGGGGGGGGACGATATTCTAGAATACTGCACCACCTCAAATGGTTTTCAATGGGTGTCACTAGTAAAACAGGTCAGTTGTTAATGAAATCTCTCCTAGCATCTGGTTTATAGAGGGGTTTCACAATGGCATATTTCATTCTCTGTGGAAAAATACATAGAGTTAGTGATGCATTATTTATTTCAGGTAACACAGGGCCTATTATATGAGAACATGTGTTCAGTGTTACTGTGATCAGAATTTGCCAAGAGTCAGAATGACTCGAGAACTGGCAGAACTGAGAGTGCACTAACAGTCAGTTGTCAAATTTAAATGTGAGAGAGATGTGAGCAACAGAGATGGCATTGTACAATAACAAGTCTACCTCAAAAACTTAAAGAGGTAGCAAACTTAAAATTGGTACTGATCTCACTACACATCATTGTCTCAGAGTGCAGCGAATCACAACTGTGACAATCGCTGTGCTGCCAGCTATAAATGGCAGTCACGAGTGCTGGCCAGTCAGGTGTGGCTCAGTATTCTGTGACAGCAATGCTTGAAGGTTGTAGCAGTACTGTCTAGCATCTGTCAGAGACCTGTGCATTTTGGCAGGCTTTCAAACTCACAAGGTTGGGATGCCAGATTCTTACCGTTTGAAATGGGTGCATAGGGCCAGAAATTCCACATATGGTGTTTGGGAAAGCTAATTGGTGATGGTACAAATTCTACTGACAGTGTAGGGGAAGTTAGCACATGGCTGTTCCTGTTATTCTGTGGCCTCCACATTGTTGTTCAGAATCAACCAGTATGTGTGTTTCCCGCTGAAGGCTTTCATTTATGACATACCCCAATGCCCATTGCAGAGGAGCAGCAAAACTTAAGGATGCTGGATATGGGGAATAACAGGTGGTATGTGCCTCAACAGAGCAAGAGAACGCTTGAGGTGAGTGACAAACATCAGGTAAGGTGAGCCCTGGTCTGGAGTTCGGCATCGCCACCCTCTGAAAAATACTTGGGCTATGAGTGCAGCCATTTTTCATGAAAAATGAGATGGTCCTTTTTTTCAGGAAAATGCAGTGGCTGGAAACGGCTATCTTCTACGGCAGAAGGACTGTCTCTTCCAACAACATCATGAGGGTTGTGATGACTTAGCTTTCCAACAGCAATGAGCTCCACCACACTGGTGGAATGACATCAGTTTCTCAGCGACACTATGCCTCAGTGGCGTGAGACCTTGAGACACCGCCCTGCATTTTTGACCTCTAAGATCACCAGACTTGAACCTGTGCAATTTTTTCTCGTGGAGATATGAGGAGGAAATTGTGTTTATCCCCTTTGCCTCAAAACATAGGAGAATGAAGGACAGAACAACAATGGCCATAACTTCCGTGAAAGCATATACACAGTCATGTGCAAAGCAGCTCTTTGTTGCTGTAATTACAGTAATCAGCAAAATAACTTAAGGCTCAGTGACAGTGAGCACACACTGTAGTGACATCTCTAGGTACAAATGTGAGACTACAGATCAGCAGATATTACTGGAATCGGCGTGGTGCTGACCTGTGATGCTGCAGAAATTACCAGCAGGTTTATAGAGCAGGCATACTTTTTACTGGTGAACAATTTAATAGTATGTGAGGAGCATCAATGCACCTATAGCCTAGTTTATTCGTCTCTTAACATATAGTTAAGAATCAAATATTTTGTATGGGAGATGTAATAGTTAACTTTTTTTTCCGAGTAATTTGACATAACGTATTTCAGCAGGCATTTCTATATTTTTGCACATGAACAATTTAACAATAACATATATAACCCTTGTGTAAATTGTATTGCAAGCTGCAAAATGACCATTATACATTAATTTATTGTATAATAAACATTATACAATACATAATCTTTGTTTCTTTTCTTTTCAAATTGACGAACTGTCTAGTAATTTAGTTCACTGAAGGGCATTCAGGCTGAATAGTATTGTGGCATAGTAGAAAGCAGCACATTATGTACTCCATGTAATCGTACTGCATGAGTACTATTTTACGAACCGATAGTCGTTCATCAAATATCAGTTAACTCAATTTGGCATTGTTAGTAACTATGTCATTGAGAAATCCAGTGCTAGGTGCACTGTTGAATATGAAACAGATATAAGGAAGTAATTAATGAGGCTGGTCTAGAGAAGGAAATGGTTTCATCAAAATGTGTCGTGACCTTGCAAAGAAGTTTCGAAAAATTTATATCTGCGTCGTATTATATTCCTCATGCATCCAAATGTATTTCTTGGAACTCAGTGTGCTGAGCATCATCCTACTTTTGCTTAGTTTAACTGTTCATGTGAGGATTCCAAAAGGCTACCATAAATTCCCCCCCCATGAACCATGGACCTTGCCGTTGGTGGGGAGGCTTGCGTGCCTCAGCGATACAGATAGCCGTACCGTAGGTGCAACCACAACGGGGGGGTATCTGTTGAGAGGCCAGACAAACGTGTGGTTCCTGAAGAGGGGCAGCAGCCTTTTCAGTAGTTGCAAGGGCAACAGTCTGGATGATTGACTGATCTGGCCTTGTAACAATAACCAAAACGGCCTTGCTGTGCTGGTACTGCGAACGGCTGAAAGCAAGGGGAAACTACAGCCGTAATTTTTCCCGAGGGCATGCAGCTTTACTGTATGATTACATGATGATGGTGTCCTCTTGGGTAAAATATTCCGGAGGTAAAATAGTCCCCCATTCGGATCTCCGGGCGGGGACTACTCAAGAGGATGTCGTTATCAGGAGAAAGAAAACTGGCGTTCTACGGATCGGAGCGTGGAATGTCAGATCCCTTAATCGGGCAGGTAGGTTAGAAAATTTAAAAAGGGAAATGGATAGGTTGAAGTTAGATATAGTGGGAATTAGTGAAGTTCGGTGGCAGGAGGAACAAGACTTCTGGTCAGGTGACTACAGGGTTATAAACACAAAATCAAATAGGGGTAATGCAGGAGTAGGTTTAATAATGAATAGGAAAATAGGAATGCGGGTAAGCTACTACAAACAGCATAGTGAACGCATTATTGTGGCCAAGATAGATACGAAGCCCACACCTACTACAGTAGTACAAGTTTATATGCCAACTAGCTCTGCAGATGATGAAGAAATTGAAGAAATGTATGATGAAATAAAAGAAATTATTCAGGTAGTGAAGGGAGACGAAAATTTAATAGTCATGGGTGACTGGAATTCGAGTGTAGGAAAAGGGAGAGAAGGAAACATAGTAGGTGAATATGGATTGGGGGACAGAAATGAAAGAGGAAGCCGCCTGGTAGAATTTTGCACAGAGCACAACATAATCATAACTAACACTTGGTTTAAGAATCATGAAAGAAGGTTGTATACATGGAAGAACCCTGGAGATACTAAAAGGTTTCAGATAGATTATATAATGGTAAGACAGAGATTTAGGAACCAGGTTTTAAATTGTAAGACATTTCCAGGGGCAGATGTGGACTCTGATCACAATCTATTGGTTATGACCTGTAGATTAAAACTGAAGAAACTGCAAAAAGGTGGGAATTTAAGGAGATGGGACCTGGATAAACTAAAAGAACCAGAGGTTGTACAGAGATTCAGGGAGAGCATAAGGGAGCAATTGACAGGAATGGGGGAAATAAATACAGTAGAAGAAGAATGGGTAGCTTTGAGGGATGAAGTAGTGAAGGCAGCGGAGGATCAAGTAGGTAAAAAGACGAGGGCTAGTAGAAATCCTTGGGTAACAGAAGAAATATTGAATTTAATTGATGAAAGGAGAAAATATAAAAATGCAGTAAGTGAAACAGGCAAAAAGGAATACAAACGTCTCAAAAATGATATCGACAGGAAGTGCAAAATGGCTAAGCAGGGATGGCTAGAGGACAAATGTAAGGATGTAGAGGCCTATCTCACTAGGGGTGAGATAGATACCGCCTACAGGAAAATTAAAGAGACCTTTGGAGATAAGAGAACGACTTGTATGAATATCAAGAGCTCAGATGGTAACCCAGTTCTAAGCAAAGAAGGGAAAGCAGAAAGGTGGAAGGAGTATATAGAGGGTCTATACAAGGGCGATGTACTTGAGGACAATATTATGGAAATGGAAAAGGATGTAGATGAAGATGAAATGGGAGATACGATACTGCGTGAAGAGTTTGACAGAGCACTGAAAGACCTGAGTCGAAACAAGGCCCCCGGAGTAGACAATATTCCATTGGAACTACTGACGGCCGTGGGAGAGCCAGTCCTGACAAAACTCTACCATCTGGTGAGCAAGATGTATGAAACAGGCGAAATACCCTCAGACTTCAAGAAGAATATAATAATTCCAATCCCAAAGAAAGCAGGTGTTGACAGATGTGAAAATTACCGAACTATCAGCTTAATAAGTCACAGCTGCAAAATACTAACACGAATTCTTTACAGACGAATGGAAAAACTAGTAGAAGCCAACCTCGGGGAAGATCAGTTTGGATTCCGTAGAAATACTGGAACACGTGAGGCAATACTGACCTTACGACTTATCTTAGAAGAAAGATTAAGGAAAGGCAAAGCTACGTTTCTAGCATTTGTAGACTTAGAGAAAGCTTTTGACAATGTTGACTGGAATACTCTCTTTCAAATTCTAAAGGTGGCAGGGGTAAAATACAGGGAGCGAAAGGCTATTTACAATTTGTACAGAAACCAGATGGCAATTATAAGAGTCGAGGGACATGAAAGGGAAGCAGTGGTTGGGAAGGGAGTAAGACAGGGTTGTAGCCTGTCCCCGATGTTGTTCAATCTGTATATTGAGCAAGCAGTAAAGGAAACAAAAGAAAAATTCGGAGTGGGTATTAAAATTCATGGAGAAGAAATAAAAACTTTGAGGTTCGCCGATGACATTGTAATTCTGTCAGAGACAGCAAAGGACTTGGAAGAGCAGTTGAATGGAATGGACAGTGTCTTGAAAGGAGGATATAAGATGAAGATCAACAAAAGCAAAACAAAGATAATGGAATGTAGTCTAATTAAGTCGGGTGATGCTGAGGGAATTAGATTAGGAAGTGAGACACTTAAAGTAGTAAAGGAGTTTTGCTATTTGGGGAGCAAAATAACTGATGATGGTCGAAGTAGAGAGGATATAAAATGTAGGCTGGCAATGGCGAGGAAAGCGTTTCTGAAGAAGAGAAATTTGTTAACATCCAGTATTGATTTAAGTGTCAGGAAGTCATTTCTGAAAATATTCGTATGGAGTGTAGCCATGTATGGAAGTGAAACATGGACGATAAATAGTTTGGACAAGAAGAGAATAGAAGCTTTCGAAATGTGGTGCTACAGAAGAATGCTGAAGATTAGATGGGTGGATCACATAACTAATGAGGAAGTATTGAATAGGATTGGGGAGAAGAGAAGTTTGTGGCACAACTTGACCAGAAGAAGGGATCGGTTGGTAGGACATGTTCTGAGGCATCAAGGGATCACCAATTTAGTATTGGAGGGCAGCGTGGAGGGTAAAAATCGTAGGGGGAGACCAAGAGATGAATACACTAAGCAGATTCAGAAGGATGTAGGTTGCAGTAAGTACTGGGAGATGAAAAAGCTTGCACAGGATAGAGTAGCATGGAGAGCTGCATCAAACCAGTCTCAGGACTGAAGACCACAACAACAACAACCATAAATTCAAATCCTCAAATTAGTCCTTAGTTTATAGCTAATTCACTTTACAGATTATACAAAAGGTCAACAGAAAATCCCATTTACTCACTGCTTCTGCACAATAAAGTTGACAGATTCCAGGTCTGAGTCTGCCTTCTACCAGAGGGCGTTTCAGGCTTGGAAGTGTACCATTTTGCCAGAGATGTGGCTGTAGCAGAAGCGTTGATGAGCCCCTGACCCATGAGGCATTGTTCTTGCGTGATCAAGGCATGTTTCCTCATTTTGCAAGAAATTTTGTTGGCCATAGAAAGGTTTTATTTTAACATGTAGATGATAAATAAAAAGAAAGCAGAAGCAGTAGCATTGGTGCAGGGCGTAGAAATGTTTCTGATTAAAGAGATTACAGGTGTGCAAGTTTGCCCCAGTAAAGAATGCAAACATGCATTTAAAAGATGGTGCTACGAAACTGCTACGACAATTTATGAGATAAAAGTTTTACGATCGAATCTGCTTAGTTGAGAAGTAGTTTACATTGACTTTTTACAGCCTTTGTATTACTGATTCGTTGGCCACAGCTTTCATTTTTATAGTTTCTCAGGGTGTGATTTAAATATATGAAGAAAACAAGCAGAAAACAAAGCAATTCACTGACCTACTTTTCTGTAACTACAAATTTTAGAAGTTTTATTTCATTTTGTGAGTGTAAAAGTAATGTACATGGCGAACAGGTTTTTCAACTTACTGGCACAATTTCTCTCTTTTTATGTCATCCCAAGAAGCCATTCATTTTTAAAGAGATTACGTCTTTGTAGGCATTTTGTTTCCACAGTGATACCGGGAGAACAATTTTGTTGTTTGTTAATGTATTTATTACTCTGTTTTCCGCTATATTCCCAGTTCCTAAAAACTTATTTGAATGCATAAAACAGATTCCTTTGCTGTGAGGACATGTCCTTACCAACTGCCGTCATCCCTCTTTTTGTATCAGAGACAGGAATTACGAAGGATATTTCTAATTTCTCAGCAGCCCCCAAAACATCTGCAGCAACCCAAGATGAATGTTTCAGTGAGAACAGGATCTAGTGATAAGCAGTAGTAGTTGAATTGGAGTTGAGTGGAGGGAGAGGGTAATGAGTGCAGTGTTTTGGAACATAACCCAAATGGCACATCCAGCAAATAAACCTTGTCACACTTCATATTAATGTGATGAGCATGTAACTGTAACATACATGACAGTAGCATGCTGCTAAAATTTATTGCTCTAATAGACATCTACGTCTACACTGTTGAAACCACTGAGGCGCATGGCAGAGGGCACATCCCATTCTACCAGTTAATAGTGTTTCCTACTGTTCCATTTGTGTATGGAGTGCAGGAAGAATGATGGTTTGAATGCCCCTGCAGATCCAGTAACTATTCTAATCCTCAATCTCTATGTGAGTGAGACGTAGGGGGTTGTAATATATTGCTGGCCATTCAAAGCTGGTCTGAAACTTTTATAGACTTTCTCAGGATAGTTTACATATATTTCCAAGAACCTTCCAGTTCAGTTCCTCCAGTATCTCTCTTAACTCTCCTGCAGGTCAGACAAACCTGTGGCCTCTTGTGCTGCCTTTCTCTGTATACATCCAATACCCCATGTTACTCCTATTTGGTATGGGTCCCACACATTTAAGCAGTATTCTAGAAGTGATCACATGAGTTATTTCTAAGCAATCACGTTTGTAGACATATAGTACTTAACCAATAGTGTACCAATAAATTGAAGTCAAACACCTACTCTACCTACAACATGGCCTATGTGACAATTCGAGTTCGTATCCCTACAAAGTGCTACACCCAGGTTATACACCAGTAAGACATGACAAACAGAAGTAGTTCTGTTAAATATATTATACAATTGCTGATGTCAGCTAATTCTATATTAGAGAGTTAATGTTTTGGCACACTCACACGCTAATGTGAGCTGAGTGCCTTTCACTAGCATGGCTAAACTGCTAGTTTCTGTGGTACTGCTAATAAGTAGAGGTGCATTATATTATTTTCTGTGTAACACTATACCACCTTGACAAATGTATTGTGGTTGTGGTGCTACATACCCAATTTTTAAAATACGAGAGTGAAAGGTAGTTCACCGTTGACATTTTTATAAGAAAATTTGATTTCACAGTAATTTCACTTGTTCTGCAGGCACTGACAATTTACAGAAACAAAGTATATGTTGTCTACATTAGCTATTAGTGAATTGCACATACACATCATTTGTCTTACATTATAGCTGTATCCGTATTCTTTGTGGACAATGAAGGGACCTTTACTGTTCATTTTTCTTTTGTAACAATCACATCTTCTAATGATTAAATAAATGGCACAGGTAGCAGTTTCTGTGGTCTTTTACCTATCCCTTCCACTGTAACTTCTCAGTATTCTTCATATCTTTGAGGGTGTACCCCATCATATACACTCCTGGAAATTGAAATAAGAACACCGCGAATTCATTGTCCCAGGAAGGGGAAACTTTATTGACACATTCCTGGGGTCAGAAACATCACATGATCACACTGACAGAACCACAGGCACATAGACACAGGCAACAGAGCATGCACAATGTCGTCACTAGTACAGTGTATATCCACCTTTCGCAGCAATGCAGGCTGCTATTCTCCCATGGAGATGATCGTAGAGATGCTGGATGTAGTCCTGTGGAACGGCTTGCCATGCCATTTCCACCTGGCGCCTCAGTTGGACCAGCATTCGTGCTAGACGTGCAGACTGCGTGAGACGACGCTTCATCCAGTCCCAAACATGCTCAATGGGGGACAGATCCGGAGATCTTGCTGGCCAGGGTAGTTGACTTACACCTTCTAGAGCACGTTGGGTGGCACGGGATACATGCAGACGTGCATTGTCCTGTTGGAACAGCAAGTTCCCTTGCCGGTCTAGGAATGGTAGAACGATGGGTTCAATGACGGTTTGGATGTACCGTGCACTATTCAGTGTCCCCTCGACGATCACCAGTGGTGTACGGCCAGTGTAGGAGATCGCTCCTCACACCATGATGCCGGGTGTTGGCCATGTGTGCCTCGGTCGTATGCAGTCCTGATTGTGGTGCTCACCTGCACGGCGCCAAACACGCATACGACCATCATTGGCACCAAGGCAGAAGCGACTCTCATCGCTGAAGACGACACGTCTCTATTCGTCCCTCCATTCACGCCTGTCGCGACACCACTGGAGGCGGGCTGCACGATGTTGGGGCGTCAGTGGAAGACGGCCTAACGGTGTGTGGGACCGTAGCCCAGCTTCATGGAGATGGTTGCGAATGGTCCTCGCCGATACCCCAGGAGCAACAGTGTCCCTAATTTGCTGGGAAGTGGCGGTGCGGTCCCCTACGGCACTGCGTAGGATCCTACGGTCTTGGTGTGCATCCGTGCGTCGCTGCGGTCCGGTCCCAGGTCGACGGGCACGTGCACCTTCCGCCGACCACTGGCGACAACATCGATGTACTGTGGAGATCTCACGCCCCACGTGTTGAGCAATTCGGCGGTACGTCCACCCGGCCTCCCGCATGCCCACTATACGCCCTCGCTCAAAGTCCGTCAACTGCACATACGGTTCACATCCATGCTGTCGCGGCATGCTACCAGTGTTAAAGACTGCGATGGAGCTCCGTATGCCACGGCAAACTGGCTGACACTGACGGCGGCGGTGCACAAATGCTGCGCAGCTAGCGCCATTCGACGGCCAACACCGCGGTTCCTGGTGTGTCCGCTGTGCCGTGCGTGTGATCATTGGTTGTACAGCCCTCTCGCAGTGTCCGGAGCAAGTATGGTGGGTCTGACACCCCGGTGTCAATGTGTTCTTTTTTCCATTTCCAGGAGTGTAGAAAGATGATCACTGATATACCTGAATCTTACTAGCTCCAGTGAAGGTTTAAAATCAGAAGCACACTATCTTTTTGTCGGCCTTGCCATTCCTCTCAAATGTGAACTTGGTCATAAGTTGCCATCCACTGTATCAACACACAAATGCACCAAGATACTGGCCCGTGTTCTTTCATTTTTTGATAAACGCAATGCCTGCAGGTCCCATTGCCCTCTCTGTAGAGCAATACATCCAGAAACAGAACCTTTCCATCCATTTCAACCTCTGTTATGAATTTGATGCTGGGATGGTTGCAATTAAAATGCTCCAGGAAACAGCTGAGTGTGTCTTGTGTTGCCGGACCATAAATGTATCGCTGACCTTCCTCCAAAATAAGTAAGCTTTTAGAAACTCAGCTCACTGCTCAGTCTGCAATCTTTGTAATCTTCTCTAAATGGATTTGTGAGTATAAGGTTAATGGACCTTCCACAAGCATTCTGCGAGTTTGTTAAAAATGTTTTTTGTGGCATAAAAAAATATTGTCTGTGTCAACACATGGTGGCAAAGCTTTGTCATTTCGATGTCCAGCATTTTACTGATTAATACTGACGAGTCTTAGAGAGGAACCTAGATAAATACAGGTGCTAGATCAGAAATCACAAACCAGTCTGAAAAACTGACACAGACTACAGCCAGTGGATAAAAATCATGGATTTAAATATGACATGAGGACAAAGAACACAGGCTAAATACTTGGCCATGTTGTAAATGGGCACACCCAAATTACTCAAAATGGGACGTAGTGGAACCCCTTTTTATGCACTTCTAGCAAACTGTATGATGTCAGTGGAATTGCAGCACCAGGCAGTGGTAGATGTAGCATCTTGAGTGCCCAGGGACACTCCCCGCCTTATATCTGCAATGATGAAGTATGAGACCTGATATAAAGGAGAACAGTTGTGGTTGTAATAATTTCTTCCATTAACGAACAGTACAGATAGGGTATGAATTTATTTGTAAATTAATATGTGGTGACTATCGACTGTACGAGTGATCTATCTTTGCCATAGCAGGCTCTCTGACCCATGCGGACCTGTTGTGCTCTGCCATCTTGCTTTTCATTCTGTTTTGTGCCACCGACTGTGTATGACTTTGTAAATATTCATATGTAATAAAGTTGTCTTCATGTATTTTGGTGTCTTATTGAATGATCACTGCCACTATGCGTATCAGGAATAGCCACACTGGTGACCCCGATCTGTTTTCGTTCAATTTGTGCGTGCTAATAACAGTGATTTGTATTGTGCTATGAACAATGTTTCAACAACTGTTCAGTCCCTGTGATCCAACTATACAACCACAGTTTTTCAATGTGGAAAATGGCACTGAAACTGCGGCATGATTTCAGGTATGGGTTCCAAGTGAACTTCGCTGTCAACTTGATTCTAACCTATGCGGCCCCGAGATAACCTCAATGGTTCCCGCTTGGCTGCTGCAGCGTGTTCCTGCGCCTACGGCTGCCTCACGACCGCCTGACTGCATTCTGCTTATCGATGCACCAGAACTGCCAGCACCTGCCGTTCCTGCTTATCTGCTACACCCACACATGGTGCCCGCTCTACAGCCACAGACTACGCAACTCTCCACAAACATATTACAGCTTCTGCAACTCCCCACACCCACTCTCGCAATCATGGACACGCCTTCTCAGCCTGGACATCGTTCTGCAGCTGTGACCCCATTAACGGTTCGGCCAGCCTCTGCCCCCCCCCTCCCCCTGCTTCTCCCATGTCCTTGCGTGAAATTGCCAATGGCATGTGCCACAGAATAAACATGACTGAACTACCCCTGTGTGGCATAAGGCACGCTGCCTAAACGCACAGAAACTTCACCGTGCTAAAGACATTGTTGAAGATCTTTTGGACTCCAAAATTCTCCGTCAATCTGATAGTAACTGGTCGTCGCCAATCCATCTCGTGCCGAAAGAGGACGATACTTTCACCTCTGTGGTGACTACCATGCTCTTAACACTCTCACTACCATCAATAACTGCCCTATCCCCCACATTCAAGGTTTCACTCAGATGTTGCATGGTTCCCAGATCTTCTCCGTTCTCAATTGTAGCAAAGCATATCATCAGATTCCCATTTTCCCTGACGATATCCCCAAGGCAGCCATAATCATTTGTGCGGCATTTTTGAGACTATACGGCATGGAACAGTACTCAGAGACCAGACATGGTAATTCTTCATCAACTCACTGTCGTTTGACCTTTTCACCTATGTGTACAGCCGCACCTCCCGCGCTGTGCCCCATCCCGGCTTCTGTTCATCTTCCGCACGTTTTCCCGACGGTTTTGTCCGTCTCTGCTACGTCGGTTTCAACCGCACCCGCTACACTCCTGCACCCATTGTTACCAGCTCCCGCATGCCTACCGCCCGCTTCCGCGGTGGCACTGGCTGCCCCACCCGCACCAGTCCACAACATTTCATCGACTTCCGCATCGGGTTCTTTCGCTTGGTAAACACCGGTCATGTGCTCACCAGTCCGAACTGCACCTGTACTGGAGAGTCTTCCACCCCCAACCGTGCCCCCAGAAACTGTACCTGCCTACACTATGCAACTGAAATCACATGTCAAGACTGAACTCTCTTCTTGCACTCCTGCTGCTTGTAAATCGTGTGTTTTTTTCCCTATTAACCAGATTAGTACAGCTACTGTGTGCCAGTCTCCTGGTGCCTACAATCCCGATTTGGCACCACGCTACACTGCTACACCGCCTGCACCTCCGAGTAGTGTGTTCACTGCACCGACTGTTCCTCAGTACTTCGCGCCTTGCAGAGTCCCAAAACTGCCAGCCCTACAAACCGAGAACCCTAAGACATGGTTTGCATTAGTGGATAAAATGTTGGGCTCCGTCTTCTAGGACGCCGTGAATGTGCGATTCGTGTGCCTTGTCAGTCACCTGCACGATCACACGGATCTTGTTAGTGACCTGCTGCTTTCACCTCCCATTCAGAGTAAGTATGAATCTGCTAAAGCTTGTATCGTTGAACACCTATTCAATCATCCTGCTGAGTCGATCCTACACATTATCCATGAGGAACACATCGATGACCGTACCCCGTCACAGCTGTGGTGCCAATTATGCGCCCTTGTGGACACAGTCTTTCTACCAGACATTGCACTTTGGATAATTTGGCAACTTAAATTTCCTTCTGAGCTACAACTGCAGTTACTGTCCCATGTCTGAGCTCCTCTAAGCATGCCTGCGCATTGCTGATCGTGCCTATAGCATCATTCAACACCGGTACCTCCAGCTTTCCAGTCTGGCATCTGCCAGCCCCAAGCATTATGCAGTAACAGAAGCCACGCCTACCCGCAGCCGCGTCAAGACACGCACCTCACTGTCAGCCAAGCAACGGCCCCCGCCACCCCGTGGTCGCCCGACTGCACTACCTACTTTTACGTTGCCGCCCCAAAGGTCACCGGAGACGGCTGAGTGAGCACCTGAGTACACTCTGGCCACGCAGCTGGTCACCTCACCGCCCAGCCGTGCTGCTGCACTGCAAGCTGGCTTTCCTTATTGCTGGTTCCATGCTAACTTTGGTGACGCAGCTCGCAACTGCAAACCCCGTGTGCTTTCCCAAACGCTTATGGCCGGCAAGTCTAGACGCCACATCCCGCCGCGATGCCTCACGGCACCTACCGGCATCTCGTCTGACGCCAGCTGCACTGTCATCTGCTTCGCGCCTCTTCGTCGAGGACACCAACTCTGAACTTAGTTTTCTAGTGGACACTGGAGTCTACATTAGTGTTATCCCGCCCTCCCTCGCCCCTAACATAGATCCCTTATCTGCACCGCCACTGATGGCTGCTAACAATTCCCAGATTCTGGTGCTAGGTTCCTCACATCTCCTACTCAAATATGCCCTGGATCAGGTTTTCCCCTGGACATTTTACATCACGGAAGTTGATGCACCTGTACTGGGCCTCTTTTCTTCATCACTATGCCCTCTCCCCTAATCTGCAAGCCAGCCGACTCACGTCTCTGGTTCGAGTGTTCCGGTGCGTCACACCATGCCCGCCCGCCCCCCCCCCCCCCCTTATTTTGCATCTAATTCTTTCCAAACACTCATCGTGGATGCCATATGAGAAGTAGTTGACCTTTTTTGTGAAAACCTTTGTGGTCCCTGAGCATGGCGTGACAATGAGAATGTTGATGGTGCTTAAGAACTTCCTTTATCTTAGATCTTGACTCTAGTTGTCACTGTTGATATGGTTAAGCATTTTGCATAACATGGCACCCATTTTAAAGCTTTAGATGATCACCAAGGGAATCTACAATCCTCCTCCTCCTCATCTGATATTTGTTACTGCAACTCTTGTCAATGCGACCTTCACGTAGAGGTGCATCTAGTGTTCACGAAGAGCAAAACTATTTTTTATGGCTCAATACGTTTTCGTACGCTGGAATTTTTTTGTTTAACTTTCACCACATCCTTAACCATGAGAGAGTTTGCTTGAATAAGTTATTGTTAAATAATTTGCATGGTATGCAAAACAAAGCGTTTATTTTTTCAAATTTTTTTAGTTACAGGATGCTAACCAAAAGCGGCACACCTTTTGTCAGTTAGGAAGCTGATTATAAAACTAGTCTTTACAGTTTTCTTCCTTCTTTAAGAGACTCATTCAAGTTTCAGTTTTGCCTCTGCTTCATACAAGGCATCATGACAGCCTAGGAGTATCATACACTGATTGCAGACCATGTACACACCTTCATGACAGTCAAGTTTGCCAATGGGAGTGGTATTTTCCAGTAAGATAATGTGCCATGTCACAACGGCAGGAGTGATGGAATGGCTTGAGGAACACAGTGGCGAATTCCAATTGATGCGCTGGGCCCACAACTCGACAGAACTGAACCCAACTGAACACATCACATCAGGGAGGTGAAAGAACATGGCGTCGGAGTGTAAGTGACGAACAAACAGAGATTAGGAAGTGCTTTAGATGACTTACAAGCTGTGCCATTGGCCAAACGCAAATTACCAAGTGGTTTAAAGCAATTAGGTGAGAAACAAACAGGTCATCAGCTGAACGAAAATTACGAAATGGTTTAAACCGAAGAGGACAGATGTGGATGAAGCAAAACTTATACAAGCTCCGGAAGTTGACTCACCTGCTGATTGCCAGCAGCAAACAGAAGCCGCACACAAGGAAGACACTGAAAATTTTTAGGGTTAGTGCTGCATTAGAAATGCCATTAGATAAAGAATTAGAAACCGTTTCAACTGAAGTTACTAAATACCCAGATTTTGCTGTACTACACGATTACCTTCAGTCACTTACAAATGAAGTTCCTATATTGGAAGCACTACTCCAGTATGCACTAAACTGGACTTAATTTGCATTACCAAACATTGAGGTTAACTTTGGCTACGAAATGACTAAGCAATCTCAGGATATAGATTAGCAAGTCATTTTAGCCGAGCGTTTTCCAGATTTGGTGGCTCTCCTATCTTTGTGAAAGAACAAAGTTCTGTTATGTCAGTAAAAGCTATATTGACTCAAGTGAAAAAGACTTTGAAGTTAAGCTCTGGCAGTTTAGTAATGGAAAGTTCATAGTTATTGACACATTTAAAGCCTCAAGTGGAAACCAGCCACTCTTCATGAATAAACTAGAGGTTCTGCTGAACAGGATGAGTACACTAAATATGATTTTTCAAGTGACAGCAGCATCAGAGATTCTTTGATAAATATGACCAACACATTCAATATGATCCCCTGAATACACTGCCCAACAAGGTTCACAGAATAAATAAATTATATTATTGACCGAATATTCATCTCAGAAACAAATTATAGATTCACAAGCGGAGTACTGAGCATGGGTTATGGTGACCATGAGCCACAGCTGCTATGTATAGAAATGCCAACAAGTAGTAGCAGTTCCAAAAGAAGTAGTTGGGTCAGAGAGCCTGCTATGGCAAAGATAGATGACTCGTAGAGTCGATAGTCACCACATATTAATTTACAAATAAATTCATACCCTACCTGTACTGAGTCGCTTGTGAGCTCTGCAACTTCCATGCACTAATTTTTATTTACTTGACAAACCCTATTTTCAGGGCTATATTTTATTTGGACTAATGGATCTATGCAGATATTTGTAAAAACGACAATGACATATCATTCCATATTAATGTAATACTGCCGCCTTCTGAAGAAGATAGATTTAAATCTGTCGAAACCTAGGTAAAGATTACTTTATCCATTGCAACCGGTCGGCTGTTTTTAATCTTATTATGTGGAACCGTTGCTGTTGCGCAGCTATGTTTAAAATACTGAAAACAGAACTTTTTCTGAAGATAACATTAGAATTTTTAATCTCTTATTGGCGAAGGAATACTGGGAAAGCATCATCACTCAGAACAATGTTGATAGCATGTACATGGGTCTTCAGAGCATCTTTCTTCACTATTTTGATGTAGCTTTTCCAAAAGCAATAAAAACAGGAAAACCTAACAGTAATAAGCAATGGGTAACTAAAGGCATAAAAATTTCCAGTGAGAGAAACATTTCTGCAGTACTGTTGTAAGAAATACAGAGTAACCGAAAAATTTGCAGATTATTCAAAAGCCTACAAAAGAACCTACAGCAGAGTAGTCAAACAGGCAAGAATTTTGTGGAATGAAATTTTGTTAGATATGTTTCTTATCAAATTGAGATCCACATAGAGAGTTCTAAAGAAAGGAATTTTTAGTTCAGTGCCAAAGAAAAAGAATGTATCATAAACACTAGAAGGATCAAAAGTGATGGACACAACTTCATTGAATTTTTCCACAACTGAATTTTTCACTAGCTGAAAATCTTATTCAGGTATACTGTCAAGGACCAGTCCCAAGTTTCTCCAGGAAGTCAGTGATCTCGACTGATAGTATGTTTATGAAACAAACCCCAATGCAATTATAATTAAATCATAAAGACCACTTGACATTTTATTGCTTAATGAAGTGGTTGATTTCATATTAAAAGCATGTGTTCACCAAATAGCAAACCCCTTGGCAAAAATTTTCAACCTCTTTAAAAACTGGTGTAATTCCAGATATTTTTAAAATAGCGAAAGTTTCACCACTGCTAAAAAAAGCTTTCGCGTTGTGCTCTTTGGTTTGGCATTGAACACTGTGGCCATGTAGTGCCATTCTAGGCATCACAGTTTTGAGTAGCCAGTCATCCCATGGGAGATTAGAATGCATCTTCTTCATCTTTCGATGACTTTTCTCAGCAACTTACCACTCCTCTTATCCACTGCCTGGTTTCTGTAGATTGCTGTGAATGTTTGTGACAATCTGGTTTTCTACACAAAGACATTTGAAAACTGCTGTTTGCCTGGAATGTACCTCGGTTCCAGTGCACCATTTACAGGACCAATTAAATGCTGCTATCTGGTGGGAGTTGGTGGAAATTGAGATGATACATTAATGTTTAAGGACGTTATAAAAAAAAACTTTCTTCTCGCGTAAATATTTGAGGGAGAACATCACTTTATCTTTTAAGATGGAGCATATGGGTAAAAAGGGGTGGTTATCACGTTTGCCTAGATTAGGAGTGAATTGTTTGGACTCAATCTGATCTGTACAGTTAGTGTCACTGCTCAGGCTGTTACCACCTTCAGTTAGAAACAAAATGGCCATCTACTTTATGGTACAATGTGTGTCTTTAGAAGAAGTATTTCGAGAGAGCACTTTCAGCTGGTGAAGTGATGGCTACAATCAACTGGGTCTGAAGGCATTTTTCTACTTGACGACCACCTCTGTGGTTGAACAATTGACTCCAAAATCTATTGTGATACTGTGCCAACATGTCAGAGCATCTGAAGGTCCCTGTGCCGAACCCACATCGGCAACGTGCATCGATACCACAGATAATGGTGATGTCTCGCAGCAGACCGCAACAATGAATGGGAGGAGTTCCTGGAGAGACCCCCCCCCCCCCCCCCCCCCCTCAGTCAGTAATGACCCTCTTCAGATTAACAACAAGAAAGATTTACAACTAGTGGACAGTATCTTCCAAAACAATACATAATTTCAAAACACGATGTATTGTCATACAAACTGGGGTATGTACAGATAAGGTACAGCGTACCTGTTCTACACAACGTCCAAATGTGATAAACCCTCTTATATGAATACATACATCTGAAATGCAAAAATCTGTAGCAAATAGCTGGTGTAATAGAAACCTGGAAGAAACACAGATGAAAGTGCAGCGACATTAGAAACTGAAGACTCAATATGTTAACGTCTAACTTTGCATTCTTGCTATGTAAGTACTTAAAACGATCGTTCAGTAACTGTTGTAGTAACTGGTATTCAAATGCAGTCTTCTATGTCCCTGTACGTGACTAAGGCTGTGTCAGTAAGTAACCATCCCAGAGCCTGATACCAGTATCAGCTTGCCTCAGCACAGCTTCGATCGGCAACAAAAATTTTATGATCTGTATTTTGCGTCATTATTGAGAAAATTCAGAAATTTAGAGTGCCATAATTTACTCATTTAGTGGTACAGTGTAGTAAAAGCTCGACGGAATACGACTAACACTGCAGTTAGAATCTGAGTAGACAAACTCGGTTCCTGAGTGTATATTTTGAATTCATCCATCCAGTGTTGGCGAATGAGGGCACTTACTGACTTCCAGCAAACTTCATGCTTAACTCCAAATCTTTCCTGAACATTTTCATGGCTACATGCTTCAAATCAATTAACAGATTAATTTACAGAGCAATCAGTCTGCAGCTCTTATTCATGGGACGCTCTAAAGAATCAGGGTTTACTTGTATATTTTTAAGACCTGCATAAGGCACAGATTTTCAGATATGTAACACAAACATGGTAATATCACTGCCATAATACATTTGCATTTAAAATAACATAACCCACTTAGTACTAACTTGTAGGAGATGTCTTTACTCTTTATAGGAGACTGAAAATATTTTGCCAACCAATATTTGAATAATACATTACTTCCATCATAAACATTATCTGCATGCGAATACTACTAAGAAGAGATCGAGTAGTTTGCTATTAATTTTACTATGACTTCACTGCTTATGAATGTGAACAAAGTTCCCCATACGAATTAAATCCGACTTGGATAATATTTCTACAATGAAACCTGGACAGACAATTGTATGGGCATCACAGAGTAATATGCTATTTCTGTTACTGCATACTGAAGTTCATTAAGGAGGACTTAAGGAAAGCTTGTGAAGTGCAAGCACATTTTGCACTGCCAAATAAATGTCTCACCAACAGAGTTTCCATCATATACAATTGTCCGAACTTGCGTCATTACGTTAGCATCTGTTGTTCGTTGAAAAGCTAACTAACTTCCAAAGAACACAAGTAACACTGGCTAAAACAAATGCTAACTTTGTGAGTAATTTTCCATGTAATAATTGCACATATTTCTACTTGCTACGTAGTAGATGTTTCAAAACTAGATATACAAGACCATTGAACCTGAGTAATACAATCTGTGCAACCCATCAATATGATCACAAATAAATACAGGGTACTTCACGATTCCTGTCACAGGCTTTGACAGCAAGCGTAGTAGACGAAGTTTTGGTAAGGAGCTCATGTCCAGAAATGTACAGTCCCTTACACAAACCGTAAAAGCCTGTGTTAGGAATTGTGGAACACCCTGCATATTGGAGACAACAGCGATAGCAAACTGTACGTTTTGTATCTTGTTTCGGGTGGTGAGGACACGAAGTTCATTCATTTCACCTTCAGTGCATCCGAACAGAAAACAGTAAATCATCCTTAATGAACATATGCAACTGCCGAATTGGCTTTCTGCAATTTTAGACAGGTTTTTCTCAGTATACTTCAATGTAACTTATTTAACAGCACAAAATTACAACAGCATTATATTGAGTCACGTAACTGTAGTGCCACAACGAATGACTGCATTACGGCAGACAAGGTTCAAATCTCGGGACAAAATTTTTGTAATTAAAATAATTGAGTGGACCACTGCAGTTTACAATGTTTATACAGGCCTCTTAATTTTCACGGTATAAAGAGGTATTACATAGCAGCTCTACATTAATATGATCATCTTACACAAATTACTACATTAAAAAATGTCTTTAGTCCACTACCTCCACTTTATTCCACTTGCACTGAATTCATTTGAGTGTGAAATAACCACATCAAAGTAATAAAGCGGCAAAGTAGTAAAACAACATTTAACCGCTTGGTGTGGATCTTTCACTACAAAATATATCTATATTTAATGAATTTGTCATAGCTGAAAATGACCTCAGCTATAATATCGTTCAGCGTTTTTCACTATATAAATAAAAGGCCAATATAGTGACATTTCTTTCAGTACATTTAATTCTACAAACATGGTATACTGCCTACCTATTATCCATAAAATATTTAGATATTTTGTTACACCTGCCACACTTATTCAGTGCATTCATTTCAATCTGTACATTAATACAACAAAAGCTATGTTACTTGACATGGTAACACTATTGCCTCCATGTTAGTCGCCTGTGGCAGCTGCCTCTTCCACACGTTCTCTGCTGCAATATTGTTGCAGAACAGAGGCAGAGACTAATGCTCAGATAACATTAACATACACAATATTCTATAGTTAAATACAATCAATGAGCAAAAACGAAATAGCATAGTTGCAGGAAAGGCACATACATAAATAGCTTGTGAAGAATGTATGAAGTGGAACCAAACCCAGAGGTATTTTTCCCAGTGATACTGCTTTTGCCCTTGAGATTTTGTGTCGTCGTCCTGGTCACAACTGATGTGATAGCAGTACATTACACCAGTGGCAACAGTGGCTGGTATTACAGTGATGACATATCAACGTAAGTGACAGACACAGAATTTACGTTTCTTCATTCCCTGCTACCTCGTATCATTAACGAAGACACTCCAGAACTAATGTAGTTCAGTGGGGGTTCTACACACACACACACACACACACACACACACACACACACACACACACACACACACACACACACACACACATTGGAAGGCAGGTGGTAGTTTCTTGTGCCACACTACACACTGCACTCCTCTGGTTATCCTTTCTCCCTCTAGTAATATTCTGATATAAATCCAGAATCAGGACAACTTAGGAACGGCTGCCCATACAGCTAACACTGTTCTTTGAACTTTTTAAGGAACACCCAGTTCTTCCTCATCTCACTGGTTCGTCCTGGAAACATCAGAATGGGACTCCCATTAAGGCTGGCATCTTGCTCTGTATTCATTCTAAGCTGCCCACTCTCAAGCCACACGGAAGTATTAGTCCACTGTGTAACCTCTTTTGATGGTAGCCAGTTGTCAGGATGAGCATTACTAAAAAGGGCATTTGATTATAGAGCATTGTGTCAGGGTGAAGAACATCGTGAGGTGTCCCGTTTAATTATTTAGAATGAAGTCGTGAACCAGATGGTGATACCTTTGATGTGGTGTCCCAGTGTTTCTCTCTCTTTGCGGCCGCCTGTATCAGTGTTGTGCGTCGGCCAGCTGAGTGGCATGGCGGGGCAATGCCAGTGTCCCGGACTCTACAACGGACTCCAGCTTGCCAGTCTTCGGCTGTCAGATCTTCACCAGCTCACAGGTGACTGCTGATGTGAGGCCGTCTCCTTCCCGTTCTCACAAATCACCCGGGTACGTAAAAACCGGTCTTCTAATACCTTCTAACTTCTGTCTTCTGTCGGCGAGGCTGCTGCTTGCAATTCCATTACAGCAGCGGACTTGGTGCTTCTGTGTATGATGCATGACGTTCTTCGGCACCGACTGAACTGTACTGGAACTGAAAACTACTGTCGGGCCAACTGCGTCTGGTGTATTTATTTACTTTAGTTCACTGGAAGTGAACGACTTCATGGTCATTGCCTCTTCTGTCACGTTGAAAAGCTTCTCGAAGAATTGTCTTAACGTCGGTCATTGGCTCATGGAATGTAGGCGAGGGCCTTTGATCACGTGTGACAATTGAGAAACGTGTGAGCCGGTCGGGCGATGCCCTGACAGCTGAATTGACAGCTTCAGCTTATGAGGGGAGCGCGGTGGCTTCTCCTGAATGTGCTTACTTGCAAGCGGTCATTGCCTCTTCTGCTCTGCCTGCTGTTTGCCAGTGTGTAACTCTTCTAAACTAAACTAAGTTTTTTCACTTATTTTCTAATTTCTACTTCACACTGATTTCACTAATTTATTTACCTATCTTAAGTACTACTCAACAACTCGTCTTTGAGACTGTGTTCAGCTGAGTATTCTTTGAGGCAATGACTTGTTACGATTGACTGATGCAAAGCATGTCAGGGAATCCACAGCCTGCAGCCACAGGCAGTCCTCAGCTACTCTTTGTACCTTGGTTTCTTGGCTCTTGTCTTGTGCTGGACAATTCAGCAAAGGTGAATCAAGTACACGACAGGAAGGGGTGTCCAGGCTGGTTGGCAGGTAGAGCCTATTTTTTGTCACAGTTTTAACACTTTTGTGGAACGATGTTGGCCTACAGGCAACTTATGTACCTTCACAATGGAACACTGCAGGTGGAGATATTTTATGCCTTTTGTCGAGCTGACTGGACATCATGTAGTCTTTATATTAACAAAGGTGCAGAACCATCTTCTCCAGTAACAGTCCTAATTCTCCTCGTAGTCATCACCAAAATACAAATCAAGACTATTAGAGCAGATGTCCCTGTGCTCTGGGATGACCGACAACTCCGACAGACTGCATCTTCTGAGAGGCTGTGTACTGAAGTGTGTCTTGGAACAGAGTACACTGGTGTCTCAATTTCAGCAACGGTCCCCCACAGTGTTTCGTTAGTTTCACTACAATCTTCTGTTCACATTTGGTGCCAACCACATTACTTTCATTCTGTCCGTCAGGAATACCCAACCCACTGCATAACGTCACAGGCATTGTGGAGCACCAACCTCTGTCTCATTTGTTTACGTATCTCAGATCAGTGCATATGTGCTGTGCTTCTCTCCAGGATTCTCTCTGTAGTAATGGCTCCTACAAGGTGTTATCATTTTCCATTATTCCCTATTGAGTCTTCTGGTGATGATACTTCGAAGATCAGCAACAGTTACGCTTTTGTGTGCTTTCCGTATCTCACATAAATCACTTTTGTTGCAGAGGAACGTCCCAACTGCAGGTCACATTGTTCCCAAATGAGAGTAGTTGTGGGTGATTGATCGAAGGAGCACAGCTGTCTACACATCCATTATACCCTCATCTGTTCTCACCATCTTCTCATCAGCCTTCATATCCGGGATGGTTCTGAAGCTTGTGAATACCAAGATTCTTGCACAGGTAAATTACCAGCCTTGTCATATAACCCACAGATTGGAGGACCACATTTTGTCTTTCATTTTGCACACCTAGGAGGGCTGGCTTCGCCACGTCTCTGGAGGCCGTCCTCTGCTATGGTCTGTAAGGTTAGAGAAAGGAAATGAATGACACCCTCGGGCCTCGCAACCTAATACCGTCGGGGTCGAAAAATCAAGAGTTGGCCAAGAGAGGCGGATAGGAAAGAAACACAGAAGTGTGCAAATAAGCTGAAGTAGTTTCAGAGCAGTCATACATGTGGTTATCTTTTGAAAGCTCATATATGACTGACACAGAGAGAAGAAACAGTCTTGTATTGAGTGTTGGACGACAAGTATCACTTACAGCTTGCTTACATGGTTTTTTTAGTGTAGTAACAGCGTTTTCTGTCCGTGCATAACAAATAAGGTTAACAGAAACAACATTGTTATTCAATAACTGTAATGTTTACAACATGGAGACACTTAACAGACACTTGTTACATGTAACATTCAATTAGGCATTGAAAGTTGTGTATAAACACCTGCTACACAAAGGCTATTGTTACCTAAAAATTGGAACTACTTGACAAAGTATTTTCCTCATTTTAATAATAGTTGAAATAATTATGCATGATGTTTGATCTGGTCATAATATAGACGATAATATTCCTCAGAACAAAAGTACAATCGTTCCATTGAGATTTTACAATCTTTGAATACTAAATGTCGTATTTTAGACAATGTGTAACCATACAAAAGCATCATATAGCACTAACACACTGCATGTTTAGCACAAAGTTGACGTTTTGGAGCTGATGTTTCTCTATCAGTTGAAGTATTATGTACAAAGACATATTGCTATCGTGGTAGCCCATCCATGTTTGGATAACAACTGACTTCAAACAAGGCAGAATATATAAACTTTGTAATACATAGGTTATGGAACAGAGTGAACTTTTTTTTCGAAAGTTCCGATGTGTTTCCATATTACTGAGGAAGTGATGTTTTCTCAAAACAGAGAAGTATAAATAATGACATTTAGAATCTCGTTAACACACCCTCCACTGCAGTTGCATCATCTGGGCTAACAATTTTTTATCTATCACTTATTCAGTTTGGTTATCATTTGTTACATGTGATTCCACAGTCTTCAAATACTCCATAGAAGTAAACAATGTTGTAGGCTATACATTTATCATTGACAGTGTGCTATTGGCCATTTTAGACTACCATTCTTTTATCAAGCAATATGAAGAGCATACCAACACCACAGTAGCATATAACTTTTGTACTGTTTAGAGTACTCGTAAGTATGACAATGGTATTTCAATTTGCACTATTGGCCATTATTAAAAATATGCTCCACGTCTCACAAGATGTGGCACACAATTTATCAATCCACATATGAAGCTGTATATACATAATAGCATGCTTTGCACCAAATACCAACTGAGGTGCACTGAAGTATGTGAAGATCTGTAGACAATATAATTTTATGATGAAGATTGTCTTTTTACTTCATAACCACATCGTATTATATGCAAATCACAACTTATATACTAGCAGCATCAAGATACATCGTCAGTTTCTAGTTAGCGGTTCTGACTTCTGCCAAAGATACACCAAAGACAATATAGAAGTCAACTTACGATGGAAGAACCTGTATCTGAAGGTATAATATGCAGTCTTACATCTAGCTGGACAAAAATTTCTCACCACTGAGGAACATTTTAAATATTTTCGTATTATGGAACATGAAACGTACACACTGGCTTTATTTTAGATGAAGGGTAACGATCATCTATGTCAATGATCTACAATTTCGTGTAGTGAGTGACTCTCCAAGTATGGTTACATGTATACTGGGAGTACAAAATACGACACTGTGTCATCTAACAGAACTTTATTAACTTGTGATTGGTAGAAACATTTGCAAAAAAACGCTTTACAATGCTTAGAAGAGCCAACACTAATGTAATATCTTCAGAAATGGTAATGGAAAATACTGGTGCTTCTTTTTAAAGTTAACAAATTTAAATGATGTATTACAAATGTAAATTAAGATAAATTTGTGGAATACAAATATTCTGTAGAGTATTTCTGGATAAGGAAACCATCTCAAGGCACAGAAATTTCAATTTCAATAATTACTTTGAAAACTGCGTATGTATACTAGTAATTCAAGCCGTCAGAAAGTAGAATAACTTGAAAAACTATCGAATTTTACACTAAACGTTTAATACATATCGTGAGACAGTGTGTATGTAAGTCACATATGGACGGTAATGAAATCAACAAAAATTTAACTAACAAAACTATGGTATCTTAAACTAGTAATTCCTTTCTCAGACAGATTTGGGCTGCCGTGTGGGTGAGCCCTGGCCTGACAACCAAGGTGTGCAGGGAGGAATCTGCTTCATCCGCCAGGTGAGTTCGTCTGTCGGGCAGTGGGGTATTCCTTGTATTTAACCTCGAGCAACACTAATCACACTGTATGAAACAGTGAATGAAATTTTCCAATTCTTAAGCAGAACACTGGCTGTGAGGTACACAGGTGACACATGAGAAGTGTTAAAGGTAACAGATTGAACATCATGCAAACAAAGAGCATGTATGTGCATAATACATAATATAATGTTAAAACAATCACATTTGTACGAATTTAACATGTAACCAACACAGCTGCATTCAACAAACATTTTTCATTAAAAAAATACCGAAGTGACATGTACAGGGCGCTCGTATTCTTGATGTATGCCATACCAACGTAATAAAATAAGCAGTGTATAAACCTTAACGTACGTAAAAGGCACGAAACTCCAATGTCATAAGCAGCTTAATCACTAACGTATTTAAGTTCGATATAATTATATCATATGAAGCAACACAGATGTATTACTATGTGTGTTATTTATAAAGTATATTAATATGACAAGATGGCAATGTGTGTGTCAATTAACAATTCATATCAAGTAACTGGCCCTCCATAAGCTAATGCATGATCATATTTAATTGCCAGACAACACAGAAATATAACAAGAAGTGCTTTACAATGTAACAAGGCATCAGTCATATTAGTAATATGTAATTAAGACAAGGGGGGCGGGAGGTGAATATTAACAGGCAACCAGTATTACAGATCATACTAGGAGTGCTTGTGACATTTCTATACACGTAACTATTCACTGCAAAGTGAATTATTTGCAACTGAATCACAGAAGTGTGCACAAAAATGAATTTACAAGAAAATATATAATATAAATATGACAAATTTGTAATATAAGCACTGTTACAGAGGCTCAAAAGCACGTGAGTAATAATACATCCTCATGAGGCTGCATATAAAGTTCAATTAACACTGTAGACATTAGAATTATTAATACCATGTCATGTACTTGATCCTGTCGTATTTTTATAGGATATAATCAAGTTTCATATCATATTACGATTATTTGCATGTTCGTAAGGTTTTGAACAGTATGCAGTAAAGAATGTAGATAATGAAAAGCCTAAAGAACACAGAACAAATGGATTGCATTCCCGCTTTACGTCTTGTTTATTTCAAATGCAAATGATGGAATCAAAGAACAAGTGTATTAAATTCTCAGTTACACTGATAATACAGTTTTCATAAACCATGAATTCTTAGAGCTAGAGGAAACAATGTTATGGAAGGAGGCCAAATACGAACTCTGAGAAAAACATTTGCTAGTGGGTTTCTACTTTCCATTATAGTTTCTGTTGACTAAACATCCAATAATTTGAAGCTGATTTATACACTGCAGTTCCTTTTAACGTCTGATACTTTGCGAATGATGTTTTAGTCATCTGCCATCAAGCAGGTAAGTGCCCTCGTTATGAAACACTGGATGAATGAACACTCTTTGTGCATCCTGAACTGCACTGCCTGAAGACATGCACACACTTTCTGACAAATACTTTTCTTGTCTTGTTGAACGTTTTATGCAAGATCATACCTCTTACTGAGTAAATCCTGACAGCAATTGTATTCGCATTGTAACAATTATTTACTGCATTTTAAATAGTTACATTTCTGCAGACCCAGGAAGCAATGAGATAGGCAAGATGTAACTGGTACTGCATGTCATGAATTTGGTTAGTCTTTTAGTAACATCAGTGGAATAGTATTTAGGTAAAAAATGCTTTCCCTCCTGTGTCAATCTTCGTCTGATTTGTATTAATGATCTGCCTGCAGTTGTGAATGGTGTGGAGTGCAATTTTACCATGTTTGCCCATGACAACACCCTTTCCGAGTTTCCCATCACACTTCTCATCTTGTCAGTCAGATACGGCATATAGTATTCTGTCTGGGAAGTATTGGCCGTCTGAAAGCCTTTTATTAATTCAGTAACACACGGACAGAGGACATTGCTGTGTACGTTGAAGAGAAGTTCTCTATCACATTGAATGGGAGATTACTGAAGCATTACTGCTGACCTCTGATGGATTTGATGCAATGAGGTATATAATTTTAAGTTTACCTACAGATTGTAGGGGAATGTTATTAAGTGATGGAGATAGTCGTGTGATTAATAGGAGCAGTGAATTTGAAAGTGAGGATATCGTCATTGATGCTGTCACTGCTGTTATCGTGTGACTGTTCTTGCAGTGGCTATCTATTTCAAGAATGTTTGTTTCCAACAACTAATTATGGTTGTTTTGATCTTGTGTAAAGACATGTGTGTGTTGTATGTTGTTCTTTGATGGGCATTTGACATCCAGTAAATGTCTGCGTCTGAAATGATTTAGCGTCAATGGGCACCGACTGGAGGTTAACGGCTGTTAGCAATATTGAGCTCCATAGTGGATGGGAGCAACTTGTGTTGGAAATGGTTTGGTCAGAGTAAGCTACGTAGCGTTCTGTTAAACCTCGTTTTTCCTGTGTTTGAAAGATTTGTTATTGCATTTGATGTACCGTAACCTTCAATATTGCCTTAGCTCCAAGCTGTGTTAACAGCGGTAATATTTTAATTCATTCTTTATTATTTGCTGAATTGCATGCCTCTCATTCGTTGACTTTGTTTACATGATTAACTTGTGATTTAGAAAACAGGTTTTGTCTCTGTGTTCAAAGAACTTCCAAAATTTGAAGTATGTGTGTTAGTCAACTGTATTATTCTTATGAATTCTCGTAATTTCATGCTCTTAATTCGACTCTTGACGTACAAATTTGGAAATATATTTAGTTATATTAGAACAAACAAACCCTCAGTCACAAATATTAAGTCAAAATTGACCTGGTTTCGACGCTACTATGTGCGTCGTCTTCCGAATTAGACTAACTGTTCTAAAACATATTAGGTATATAGTACATTAATAAAATTAAAGTTTGTACTGCCTGAAAAGATTCAGTTCTCACAAGTCACATTAAAAAAATCTGAGCCAGAAAGGCGACATCATGAACAGTTGAGAGATGGCAAGCCGCTAAGGGCTGCTCGTACTGTGAACAAGGGTGTTTTAATAAAGGTTGTGAAGTGTTACTCTTTTTCAGACTAAGTTCTCACTCTAGATACAGCTTGGCATGCATTGCTGTAAACTCCTTTCTGGCCCCACCTAAGCAAGTTAAGTGTTACGCAATTTCGAACAAGTCACAGAAAGCCAGATTAATACAATGACAGTCAACAGGCAGCAGTTTAGTGTGTTGGTAGCACCACGTTCCTAGGGATTTAAATCAACTGTGAACTACACTGGGAACGTCTCATTCTCCAGAGGTTGACGAAAGTGCTCAGCCACTTTTGCATCATGAATGCTTTCTCGCGTTGGAGACGATAAGGTAGCAGAAGTAGGTTAATTTGTTTCTTTTTTTTTTTGGTTGGGTTTAAGGGCGCTCAACTGCTGAGGTCATTAGCGCCCAGTCACTGTTGTTAGAGCACATGGAATCTGTTAAAACTCAAGGGGATGGGGGGACACCAGAAGGACCTGACAAAGATGCAGATAAAAAAAGTAAAAAGGTTAGATGTCTTTGGACAAGCCAGTCAAAGTTATAAAACGCAGAATACAAGCAGCTGCTCGAGCGTCATCAGCTGAAACATCTGGTAAAGTAGATGGCAGGGACAGGACAACACGAAATTGACTAAAACGGGGACACGACAATAAAACATGGCGCACTGTTAATGCCTGACCACAAGGGCACTGCGGGGCTGGGTCACCGGAGAGCAGGTAGCGGTGGCTAAACCGGCAATGCCCAATCCGCAGCCTGGTCAGAAGGACCTCCTCGCGCCGAGATGGTCGGGAGGATGTTGTCCAAGCAGTTGGGAGCTGTTTTACTGCCCGGAGCTTGTTTCCTTGGAGGGATGACCAAGCATCCCACCACAACGACACAAGCCTCTTACATACATCCCCACGAACGTCAGATGACGGGACACAATGGCAGGCTGGCCGAGGCAGGAGGACTGCAGCCTTGGCTGCAGCATCCGCAGCCTCATTCCCAGGCACTCCTACATGTCCGGGAACCCACAGAAAGCTGACAGAACCACCATTATCAGCGAAAGAATGGAGGGACTGCTGTATCCGTTGAATCAAGGGATGGACCGGGTAGGGAGCTCCAAAGCTCTGAAGAGCACTGAGTGAGTCAGAGCATTGGTCGAGGAGCCGGTATTTAAAGGTGGCGGCCCCGACAACAAAGGCACAGCCGACACCATCGTCAGTTTTGGAGCCATCGGTGTAAATAAAGGTGTGACCGGCAAGGCGAGCACGAAGTTCGACAAACCGTGAGCAATACACTGCAGCCAGAGTACCCTCCTTCGGGAGTGAGCTGAGGTCGAGATAAATATGAACCGGAGCCTGGAGCCAAGGTGGTGTCGGGCTCTCACCCTCTCTGAAGGTGATAGGGAAGGCAAAATCCAATTGTCAAAGCAGGCGACGGAAGCGGACTCCGGGGGGGCAGCAGGGCAGACACATACAACCCGTACTGACGATCGAGAGAATCGGCGAAGAAGGACTTGTAAGAGGGGTGGTCGGGCATAGACAACAGCCGGCAGGCATACCGACACAGCAGTACGTCGCGCCGGTAGGTCAATGGTAACTCGGCAGCTTCAGCATAAAGACTCTCGACAGGACTAGTGTAGAAGGCTCCGGTCACAAGACGTATCCCCCGATGGTGGATGGAGTTGAGCCGGCGTAAGAGGGATGGCCGAGCGGACGAGTAGACGAAGCTCCCATAATCCAGCTTCGATCGGACTATGGACCGATACCAGTGAAGCAGGACAGTGCGATCCGCTCCCCAAGATGAACCGCTAAGAACTCTGAGGACATTAAGGGAACGTGTACAACGGGCCGCCAAATAAGAGACATGTGGAGACCAACACAGTTTCCTGTCCAATGTGAGCCCTAGAAACTTAGTTGTTTCCACGAAAGGGAGAACAACGGGACCGAGATGTAAGGATGGCGGAAGGAACGCTTTATATCGCCAAAAGTTGATACAAACCGTCTTCTCTTCAGAGAACTGGAAGCCATTTGCCACGCTCCATGAGTAGAGACTGTCTAGACAACGCTGAAGGCAGCACTCCAGGAGGCATGTTCGCTGGGCACTGCAGTAGATCGCGAAGTCATCGACAAAGAGAGAGCCTGAGACATTAGGTTGAATGCAATCCATAATTGGATTGATCGCGATGGCAAAAAGGGCTACGCTCAAGACTGAGCCCTGAGGCACTCCGTTCTCCTGGAGGAAGACGTCGGACAATACGGAACCCACACGTACCCTGAACTTTCGATCCGTTAAAAAGGAATCAATAAAAAGGGGCAGGTGGACGCGTAGGCCCCACCTGTGCATAGTGCGGAGGATACCTCATCTCCAACAGGTATCATAAGCCTTCTCCAAGTCGAAGAACACGGCTACCATTTGGCGCCTTCGCAAAAAGTTGTTCATGATGAATGTCGACAAGGTCACAAGGTGGTCAACAGCGGAACGGCGGCGACGAAAGCCGCATTGGACATTAGTAAGTAGTCATCGAGATTCAAGAATCCAAACTAACCGAGCATTAACCATGCGCTCCATCACCTTACAGACACAGCTTGTAAGAGAAATGGGGTGGTAACTAGAAGGAAGGTGTCTATCCTTCCCGGGTTTGGGTATAGGAACAACAACGGCGTCACGCCAACGCCTGAGGATTTGACCTTCGGTCCAGACGCGATTGTAGGTACGAAGAAGGAAGCTTTTGCCCGCCGGAGAAAGGTGTGCCAGCATCTGAACGTGAATGGCATCTGGCCCCGGAACAGAGGATCGGGACAGTGCAAGCGCACGTTCGAGTTCCCGCATAGTAAAGGGGGCATTATAAGTTTCCAGATTCAGCGAGTGGAAGGAAGGTCGCCGAGCCTCTTCTGCCTCTTTCCTGGGAAGGAAGGCAGGGTGGTAATGGGCGGAGCTTGAAACCTCCGCGAAAAAGCGGCAAAAGGCGTTGGAGACAGCCACAGGATCAACAAGGACCTCATTACCTGAGGTCAGGCCAGGTACCGAGGAGTGGGCCTTAATGCCCGACAGCCAGCGCAGGCTACCCCAAACGACGGAAGAGGGAGTAAAACTGTTAAAGGAGCTGGTGAAAGAGGCCCAACAAGCTTTTTTGCTGTCTTTGTTGATTCTACGGCATTGCGCTCGGAGTCGTTTGTATTCAATACAATTCGCGAACGTAGGATGGCGGCGAAAGGTGCGTAAAGCACGTCGTCGAGCACGGATAGCGTCCCTACAAGCCTCGTTCCACCAGGGGACGGAAACGCGACGTGAAGAAGAAGTAGTACGAGGAATGGAGCGTTCGGCAGCATTGATGATAACAGCCGTGAGGTATTCGACCTGACTGTCGCAACTGGGAAAATCGTGGTCCGAAAAGGTCGCCAGGGAGGAGTAAAGTCCCCAGTCAGCTTTCAGTATGTTCCAGCTCGAAGGACGTGGGGGTGGGGTGTGGTGCAGGAGACGAACAACACAGGGGAAGTGGTCGCTCGAATAGGTGTCAGAAAGGACATACCACTCGAACCGATGGGCAAGAGTGTTAGAACAGATCGAGAGGTCCAAGTGGGAGTAGGTATGAGTAGAGTCCGAGAGGAAAGTCGGGGCGCCGGTATCGAGGCAGACAAGATTGAGATGGTTGAAGACATCCGCCAAGAGTGAGCCTCTTTGACAGGATGCAGGAGAGCCCCAAAGGGGATGATGGGCATTGAAGTCGCCAAACAATAAGAATGGCGGGGGAAGCTGAACGATCAGGTGCTTCATGTCAGCCCGACTAACAGCAGATGACGATGGAGTGTAGATGGTACAAACTGAAAAAGTAAAAGCAGAAAGAGTAATGCGGACAGCTATTGCTTGGAGTGGGGTGGTCAATGGGATGGGATGGTAATAGACATCGTCCCAAACGAGCAACATGACCCCACCATGAGCAGGGACACCGTCCACAGGTGTGAGGTCATACCGCTCCGAGGTATAGTGGGTAAAGGCAATATGGTCAGTCGGGCGCAACTTGGTTTCCTGGAGACCAAGGACGAGCGGACAGTGCAGGCGGAGGAGCAGTTGTAATTCCTCCCGATTAGATCGAATACCTCTTATGTTCCAATGAAACAACGCCATCGCTAGTCAAAAAGTTGGGGGAACGAGACGGGGGAAGAGCTGGTCACTTCGACAGCCGCGGAGGGCCAGGTTGCGAGGGAACAACGCTACAACCGACGGGAGGCAGATCCGGTTCCATTGACTCGTCGCCAGCTGCGGCTGCTGTCCCTGGTTGTGTAGGAGGGGCCGCATCATTTGCCGACGAAAGGCCGGCGGAGCGCCTGGCAGCAGAGCGTCCTGGCGAAACTGAGGACGGCCGGGAGCAGCGACTCACGGATGAAGCGTCAGATGAAATGCGCCGGGGTGGAGAGGGGGATAGAGACTTCTTCTTGGAGGCCTTCTTGGAAGGCCGAGGAGGCACAGGGATGTTGGGCTGGACCCGAAGAAGGTCCTCATGCGCGGGGTCCGTTTTGGAACGCCGGACTTCGGAAGCTGGGGTCCGGAACGTTTCCCCGATGGACGCCTGAGAAGAGGATCGCTTCTCAGGTGGCGCGGAGGGAGGAGGAGGAGGAGGAGGAGGAGGAGGAGGAGGAGGAGGAGGAAGAGGAGGAGGAAGGGTGGTCCCTGGGGCAGAGGGGGTGGGGGCCACGGGGGAGGAGGATTTGGAAGGGAGGGATTTGGCAGGCGGAGGCAGAGCCCCCTGATGGGCGGAGGAGGCGGAGGGGGGACAGGATAGGGGTGAGGATACCGCGGAAGGAGTGGACACAACTGAGGCAAACGAAGTGGTCAATGGCACGGGATGAAGGCAGTCATACTTCTTCCTGGCCTCAGAATAAGAGAGCCGATCCAAAGTTTTGATTTCTTGTATCCTCTTCTCCTTCTGACAGGCGGGGCAGTCTGAGGATCTAGGCGAGTGGACGCCAGGACAATTAATGCACCGAGGTGGTAGGGTGCATTTATGTTCCTCACGAAGAGGACGTCCACAATCGCCACAAAGGGGCTCAGCCTCACACCATGACGACATGCGCCCAAAGCGCAAACACCTAAAACAGCGCATAGGAGGCGGGACGTAAGGTCGCACATGACCTTTACCTTCTCCGGGAGAACGTGCCCCTCGAAGGCGAGGATGAAGGCCCCGGTGTCGATGCGATGGTCTTTGGGGCCGCGCTGGACTCGCCGGACGAAATGCACGCCTCGGCGCTCCAGGTTGGCCCTGAGCTCCTCATCAGATTGTAGCAGGAGGTCACGATGAAAAATAACCCCCTGCGTCCTATTTAGTGCCAGATGTGGGACAATGGATACTGGGATGTCCCCTAGGCGGTCGCACGCCTGGAGCGCCGCCGACTGTGTGGCAGAGCTGGTCTTGATAAGTACGGACCCTGAACGCATCTTGCTGAGAGCCTCGATTTCCCGAAGATGTCCTCAATGTGCTGAACAAAGAACATGGGCTTGGAGGTGGCGAATGTCCCATCAGTTCGAGAACAGACCAAATAGCGGGGGAAGTACTTCGCCCCAAGCCGGCGGGCCTGTCCCCCCTCCCATGGAGTGGCCAAGGGGGAAAGGGCAGGAGAACCAGGACTAGAAACGGTACCTTTTCTTTTGAAAGACTCGGCCGCAGAGTGACCTGATACGTGTTGATGTTTCATCTGCGAAACGTCCGCCCCGATACCACCCACTCTGACCAGGGGCTCTCCCCACGGGCGCCACCCAGCCGCAGCAAGGGCCACCTGGCAGGATGACCATTGCCGGGAGTCCTGATGCCCCAAGGAGACGGGCATCTACTCCTTGGCCGACGTGGGGAGGGTGCAGCTCAGGTATCGGCAGTACGATCCCTGTGTTGTCAGGGGGCTACAACCTAGAGGGTACATGACGACCCCACCACAACGGGCTGGCTACCGTGCTGGATTTCTGGTGCCATGGAAAGTCCATCATGTTCGCTGGGGCAGATGGAGATGCACTATGGGCGTAACTTGGGCAACCCATCAGGCGTTTAGGCCCAATTTGAGGAATAGTGGGTATGGTTACAACGCCGGTGCATTGCTGAGTGCCAAGGTCTTAGTGCACTTAGGACCAGTGGTACACCACGTAAGGTGTCCTTCCCCAAAAGGCTCGTACTTCTGTAGAATTTTGAAAAATGGAGGTCAAACCCCAAGGGGGACCATCACATGGAAGGCCGAAACGGTTGAAACTCCTTTTAGTTGCCTCGTACGACAGGCAGGAATACCTCGGGCCTATTCTTACCCCGGACCCGCAGGGGGGTTAGTTTGTTTCTGTACACTATGACATCATACAGGACAATCTTCTGAACCACGTGATTTCTTCCCCGGACTTCACTGCTTCGTGAAGTGAGTGGATGCTTCTGTAAAAGAAGTACAAAAACCTCCTGTTTCAAGTGTTCCCAGCTGGCTAAACGATTTGCCAGTGCTGCTCAGTACATTTCTGATTTTTTTGCTATCAAAGACTCCATTGTCTCTGAACAAAACTCATTCATTTGGTATCACACATGTGAAATGCTGACAGTTACTTAACCTGTCACTGCTCAATATGCTGCTCTGTAACTTTGTAACCTCGTTCTCACTGAGCTTAAAAGGTTGTGGAATATTAGTCCAAAAGTAAACTGCACCATTGTCCCCCACCACTTGTAATGTCCCTACAGAAAATACCCTCCACCACACAATCATTTTCAGTCAAACCATCTACATTCATTCACTTTGGCAAAGTTATCTGATCTGATTTTCTCGTAATATATGCGGCGACAGCTCGTCGACGCCAAAGTATTTTCTAGTGCGTTTATTCTTTGAAATAACAGATGCATATATGCGTTCTCCATGGTTGTTGGAGTGGTAAGGAGGCCAGGTTCTGGAGTATCTGTTGAGGGATTGACGTGTTTCTGAGAGATACACATTCTGCTTTTCTTCTCGCTAAAGCGAGCCAATTAACATTTGTGCCGCTAGCGGTTTGTTATAAGAGAAAGAGACTGTAAACGGAAAATTAAGACGTGGAATCACCGGAGGTCTGGACATGTAATGGAGATGGATTTAATACACAATTTCCTTCATAAATAAGGTTTGTGACTTTTTGTGTGGAGTGAATGAACGAATGAGTTTTTTCTGAATCATTTGATGATCACGTTGGCCCTGTAATTAGTGGGGAAGTTTCAGCTGTGTCGAAGATAGCCTGCAATCACCGAGTGTGTTAAGTCGTCCAAAAAGGCTTGGTACACATCTGGAATTCGCAGTCTTTCGTAAAAGGAACAAATTGTCCACACGATTGATTCTCCCGACTGACTGCAGTGTAACAGTAATAATAAATTTAAAGATCTCTTACAGCAAGCCAGCCGCTGATTACCAAGAAGAATGACTCCAAAGATTCTATTTGGCTGATTTCACGTAATGAAAAATTATATTAAAAACTTTACATAGATAAAGGATAGACAGAGAGAGAGAGCGAGTGAAAATAGAGATAATACTAATAATCCTCCATTAGTCTAATTTTTCGCCTGTCTTATCACGGATCAGCCGAGAACTGGGAGGGCCTTACTTTACTGTATAGACTTATGTGTGAAGGTGAAGGGATTTTAAAGGCAACAGATACACAGATATAGCGGCTAGCTGCGTTCATCATCTATTCTTACATAAAGAGACGGCAACTCATTATCCGAACGTTTAAAAATGTTAAACACGCATTCTACTCTGCTGAACAGCATGTGATACGACGCCTTGCCTAAGGTAAGATGAAGCTTGCGAGGTACACAATTGACAGCTGTTTCCGTGCTAGATGTAACTTCACATCTGTAGGTGATACCTGAAAGATTCCTACATGTGACCCCCGCATGGTGTTAGGAAAGCAATACACCTGCCTACTAGTCAATAGCTGTCTGTAGGAATGTATGCGAAGACCTTATGAAACAAAGAATGACTCACCAGTACAGTTACAGGGGCACGTATCTAGGAAAAAGGGGGCAGCTATTTGTGTCAGAGGAACAATGACAGCATTAGAGAGATTGTACAGAACATACTGTTGAGAAGCAACCATGTCTCGTCCTGCAGTGAAGTCGTGCAGGTAACCGATCAGCTACTCACTAGAGGAGAAAATACTGTGATACGATATTGGTGGGGCGACGAACAGCGTGCCTACCGAGTAGTCAACGCGACTAGAATAGAAATAATTAGCTGCTAACCAACTCACTACACTATTAAGTTACCACCAAAATTGGGTAAGTAACCCTAACTAGTGTCTACGACCTCTTCCCTTGGCTGACATGTTCTTCAAACATACTGACACCACACTCTTCGTAGCAACTGCCACCACATGCAATGACGTTATCAATTCACTGGTACCATCTATGCAGCTTTCCTTAAGTAGGCAGTATTGAATTCAATGCTGAAGACTGCACTGCCTTCATTTAAGCAGCTTGGATCTAGAGAACAACACAAACATCCGTTCTGCCAGTGCTGACGGAATACCATCGCTTTGTCACAACTAAATTGCCAGATTTCCCTCATTCAGTACTACCTGGTGCAGTAGAAATCGAGGGAACTATCCCATTGGCAATGTGAATTCCTCTGTCCAAAGGGAACCTAGTAACAGCTAGTTGTACTGATTTCCTGTAAAACCTAGAATGCCTCAGCTCAATTCCTCTATCTGCCAATAACGCCATCAGCATCGTGAGTGCAGTTACCGTAACACCAAAGAAGCATATACCCTGAGGTTATCGAGAGAATTTGTTCTTTGCTGACAAGACGTGTGACATCTTCCTGTCAGAAGAAAGGTGTGCGCTGGAGATGCTACAACTCAGGACCTTTGCCTTTAGTGTTGAAGTGCTGTACTGACTGTTACAGGCACGCTCCAGCAACGTTTCCAAACTAACTTCATCGCCCCCTTCTATAGAATTCTGGAACGCGAATTGCTAATCAAGATTGGTTCGGATGTACACCAAGCCGGCTTTCGCCCCCACACGAAACTGTGTGCCAAGTCCGGGCCCTCATCACATACTCTAGGAAACTTCTTGAAGGTAATGGAAACACACTTACCTTCATTTATTTATGAGCAATCTACTACACTCCTGGAAATGGAAAAAAGAACACATTGACACCGGTGTGTCAGACCCACCATACTTGCTCCGGACACTGCGAGAGGGCTGTACAAGCAATGATCACACGCACGGCACAGCGGACACACCAGGAACCGCGGTGTTGGCCGTCGAATGGCGCTAGCTGCGCAGCATTTGTGCACCGCCGCCGTCAGTGTCAGCCATTTTGCCGTGGCATACGGAGCTCCATCGCAGTCTTAAACACTGGTAGCATGCCGCGACAGCGTGGACGTGAACCGTATGTGCAGTTGACGGACTTTGAGCGAGGGCGTATAGTGGGCATGCGGTAGGCCGGGTGGACGTACCGCCGAATTGCTCAACACGTGGGGCGTGAGGTCTCCACAGTACATCGATGTTGTCGCCAGTGGTCGGCGGAAGGTGCACGTGTCCGTCGACCTGGGACCGGACCGCAGCGACGCACGGATGCACGCCAAGACCGTAGGATCCTACGCAGTGCCGTAGGGGACCGCACCGCCACTTCCCAGCAAATTAGGGACACTGTTGCTCCTGGGGTATCGGCGAGGACCATTCGCAACCGTCTCCATGAAGCTGGGCTACGGTCCCGCACACCATTAGGCCGTCTTCCGCTCACGCCCCAACATCGTGCAGCCCGCCTCCAGTGGTGTCGCGACAGGCGTGAATGGAGGGACGAATGGAGACGTGTCGTCTTCAGCGATGAGAGTCGCTTCTGCCTTGGTGCCAATGATGGTCGTATGCGTGTTTGGCGCCGTGCAGGTGAGCGCCACAATCAGGACTGCATACGACCGAGGCACACAGGGCCAACACCCGGCATCATGGTGTGGGGAGCGATCTCCTACACTGGCCGTACACCACTGGTGATCGTCGAGGGGACACTGAATGATGCACGGTACATCCAAACCGTCATCGAACCCATCGTTCTACCATTCCTAGACCGGCAAGGGAACTTGCTGTTCCAACAGGACAATGCACGTCCTCATGTATCCCGTGCCACCCAACGTGCTCTAGAAGGTGTAAGTCAACTACCCTGGGCAGCAAGATCTCCGGATCTGTCCCCCATTGAGCATGTTTTGGACTGGATGAAGCGTCGTCTCACGCGGTCTGCACGTCCAGCACGAACGCTGGTCCAACTGAGGCGCCAGGTGGAAATGGCATGGCAAGCCGTTCCACAGGACTATATCCAGCATCACTACGATCGTCTCCATGGGAGAATAGAAGCCTGCATTGCTGCGAAAGGTGGATATACACTGTACTAGTGCCGACATTGTGCATGCTCTGTTGCCTGTGTCTATGTGCCTGTGGTTCTGTCAGTGTGATCATGTGATGTATCAGACCCCAGGAATGTGTCAATAAAGTTTCCCCTTCCTGGGACAATGAATTCACGGTGTTCTTATTTCAATTTCCAGGAGTGTATATCGTCTGGATACAGGACCTACTATATGAAGTGATGTAGATAATCCCAAATCAAAACAATAAAGCTTGTTGCAACCATGTTTTGTGACCTATCACATCACTATAGCAAAATGAGTAGCTAGGAATTCCTCCAAATTGGCTCACCTGAAGTGCAGTATTAGTCCCACTGAAGTTAACGCATTACATCGTGGATGCGCCAGAAACAGCTTTTAAGAAATTTGGTTACGCTGCCGATTGGGTCATAGGAACAAGGCACAATTTTTCTTAAAATATGGAAGACGTCCTGACATCTACTTTGTCTACACTGACAATACTTCTGGCAACAGAAGTTACTCTGTGCCTGTCCTTGGAACACCGGGACTCTGGACAAAGGCCAACAACCTGAAATTGACCTAAATATCTTTCCTCCCTTGGCCACGCAATGCGAGGAAAGCAAAAAACAAGCTCCAGAACGATATTTTCACTCTGCAGCGGAGTGTGCACTGATATGAAACTTCCTGGCAGACTAAAACCGTGTGCCCGACCGACACTAACTCGGCACCTTCGCCCTACACGGGCAAGTTTCCTACCATCTGAGCTACCCAAGCAGAACCCGTCCTCGCAGCGTCACTTCTGCCAGTAACTCCTCTCCTACCCTCCTAACTTCACTGAAGCTCTCCTGCAGAGCTTTCAAAACTAGCACTCCTGGAAGAAAGGATATTGTAGCCACAGCCTGGAGGATATTTCCAGAATCGAATTTCACTCTGCAAGATAGCTTCTGTGAAGTTTGGAAGGTAGAAGACGAGGTACTGGCGGATTTGAAGCTGCGAGGATGGGTCTTGAGTCGTGCCTGGGTAGCCGAGTGGCACAGCACTTGCCCATGGAAGGCAAAGGTCCCGAGTTCGAGTCTCGGTCCGGCACACAGCTTTAATCTGCCAGGAAGTTTCTTATCCAAATCATGCCACACGAGTGGCGCGCACTGAAACTCTGAAGGATGGTATAAGTGTTACGTGGCGCAGCACTGAAAGTTTAATGAAGAGGATCTCTCCACTTTGGTACGTCGTTATTTGAACGATCGACGATGTAATAACGGTTTGTTGTGAAAAATTACTGAAAAATGCCATAAACTGTTAGCACTGGATCGTGTAGTCTTCCGACACGTTTGGTAATTTGTTCAACATGGAGCTGTTAACATCGGAATTCGCGGTATCTCGAAGCCTCAGTGGATCCGAAATTCAGTGTCATTAGTAGTATCGTTTCAGTGATGTGAGTTTGCTTCGTAGATGTTTAAAAGCTTCCAGCTTTTTCACCGTGTTGAAGTGTACACACAGGGCTCGAGACATGCATATGCATATCCCATGTTAGTCAATCTGTCTCGGCGACTCACCTGGCCTTGTGCATGCGAGCCTGCCTGACAGCTGATGTTAGGACACCTGGGGCAGACAGCCTTTGCATACTCTGACCTAAATAGCACTGCCTATTAGAACTGTGTTAAGCATTTTATGTGAACCATTGAAATGATCGACGAAGAGCGCTATCGCCACTGTTAACAATTTTCGTGTTGTAATCGTCGGCTGTCTTCTCTTCTCTGTGCGCGCACTGTGAGATCATGTCTGCTGCTTAGTTGGAAACACCTGACCGGCCACATTTCTCAGCATCTCGCCTCTAGCCACATCTCTACACCATTTTCAAACAACACTACAGAAAAATATAGAACGACTAAGTTTTATTTAACAATCACTATACAGATTGTAAATATATATATAACGGTTAGACAAAAATCTACATTTTACTGTGATGTCAACCAAAACATATTTTGGGCCTGTTAAAATTTCAGTTTTGTAACTACGTAGTTCCTGAGGTATTTTATACCTAAAGTTTCTTTGAATATCTTCTTTTAGTGCATGTAATTTGTAATATAGTGAACATATATACTTATTTTTTATTTTGTGTTATTTCAATGCAATGAAAATCGAAGGACATTGTCAATAACAAAAATAAAATCAAGACCGAAACAAAATTCAATTCGAACTAAAAGTGGGGCCTTGTGTAAGCTAGGCCATATGTCAAGTGACAGTGGTAAGTATGTCTAAGGTTATACATCTTACTTTGAAGGAACTACAAGTCTCTGGGAAAGAGCATTGGACATTTTCTTGTGTATCTGATTCTGGCGCAATAGAAATATATACAAGTGAAGGCAACTACTGACAAATGAAATTCATTAAGTTTTTGATAATACTTAGTTACGATGTTGCATTCGTGCATATGCGAAGAAATACAGAGGGAAAATTGGAAGATACGAATTAAATTAACACATGCACATACTTGTATGTTCTATTGTTAACGCTTCATTACATCTGTAGCGTTGTGTCAACAGACTGGAATTAGAGCTGCCTGATGCTAAATTCCAGTTGTGAAGTGATCTTGCCAAATCCCAGTACGGGTGCCTGAAATTACAAGCTGGAATATTTTCAGTCTAGGGAAGTTGAGGGAAAAGAATGAAAAAGCTCTGAAAAGTAACAGACCATAGAAATAGGTAGGTAGTGTGTGTGTTAGAGCCTTGTGTGGTTTGGTGGCAGATTCTTATCCTAACTTGTACAATCCTAGATCTGTCTGTGCTGGAAAGTGCCACAAGAAACTTCATAGTCTGTCCTGGAGGCAGTAACGTAAATCCGGCAAGCTGTCATCTGAATCCCCCATGGCATCAGTTATGGTGCTTACGTAGGATCACATACACGGTGCTCATAAATCGCACACTGGCCTCGTGATATGACCTCCCTGTCCCAGATTCTACGTTTTCCACCACACAGTCATGTTGCCCCAGCTTAAAAGCAGTACCTATGACTTCAGTCAGTAAAGGAAACAAAAGAAAAATTTGGAGTAGGTATTAAAATCCATGGAGAAGAAATAAAAACTTTGAGGTTCGCTGATGACATTGTAATTCTGTCAGAGACAGCAAAGGACTTGGAAGAGCAGTTGAACGGAATGGATGGTGTCTTGAAGGGAAGATATAAGATGAACATCAACAAAAGCAAAACGAGGATAATGGAATGTAGTCGAGTTAAGTCGGGTGATGCTGAGGGTATTAGATTAGGAAATGACACACTTAAAGTAGTAAAGGAGTTTTGCTATTTGGGGAGCAAAATAACTGATGATGGACGAAGTAGAGAGGATATAAAATGTAGACTGGCAATGGCAAGGAAAGCGTTTCTGAAGAAGAGAAATTTGTTAACATCGAGTATAGATTTAAGTGTCAGGAAGTTATTTCTGAAAGTATTTGTATGGAGTGTAGCCATGAATGGAAGTGAAACATGGACGGTAAATAGTTTGGACAAGAAGAGAATAGAAGCTTTTGAAATGTGGTGCTACAGAAGAATGCTGAAGATTAGATGGGTAGATCACATAACTAATGAAGTATTGAATAAGATTGGGGAGAAGTGAAGTTTGTGGCACAACTTGACCAGAAGAAGGGATCGGTTGGTAGGACATGTTCTGAGGCATCAAGGGATCACCAGTTTAGTATTGGAGGGCAGCGTGGAGGGTAAAAATCATAGGGGGAGACCAAGAGATGAATACACTAAGGAGATTCAGAAGGATGTAGGTTGCAGTAGGTAGTGGGAGATGAAGCTCTCACAGGATAGAGTAGCATGGAGAGCTGCATCAAACCAGTCTCAGGACTGAAGACCACAACAACAACAACAACATGACTTCCGTGTCCCAGTTGCTATCAAGTTCAACTTTCTTATGTGCCTGTTGTTGATATTGTGGTCGTGTAAAACTACTATTGATATCTCGTCTCATTTGTGAGTGCAGTATGACAAATGATCCCTATTGCCTCAAATATTATTCACTTATCATTGAAGACTGCTCGTGTCATACAATTTGTTGACCACTTTATCAGCTGCTCTCATGTATGTTACATGGTATATGAGTATTTTTGTTTTATTAGGTTCTGTGCTGAATTAAGGAACTTGCCTCGAACTAATCTTAGTAACGACCTTGGCCGTTCATTTTTTTTTATCCTGAGAATCCTATTAATATTCCGAAAGTTAATTTCTAATATTACCTTTCTCCATATTTCTTTGTATCATGAATTACATTCTCTGTAGTCTGGTCATTTTAACAGCTTCATAATACGAGTGTGTCTTTGATTTCATCGCTTTTTCCCCTTTATAAAAAATTAGAGAATTTATTTTCCATAAACCAAAAAATAACTAACACAAAAGATGGTACAAGCATCAGCTACCCATGTGCAACTGCTATCTTAAAAAGAAAAATGTCCAATTAGAGCAATTTTCCTCTTCTGACTGTATAGTAATTCATATAATGGAATTTATGCTTTATTATAGATATGACATTCATTTTGTGCTGCTATAAAATTAAGTTAGTAATATGTTTTTGTTCTTTACTTTTCTCCATATAATGTAGCAGATGTGTATTAGTGCCTTTTCCAGTTCATTTTTGTGTCAGTTGTTAAAAATGAAAAGGTCACAATACGCACTCGGGTGAAATTAGTTCACAATGAATGTCTGACGTTGGAAACTAGGGTGGAATTGGGTGCCACTGACATCAAAAACTGCTGACCCCTGGCCTTTCTTCATGTATCGACACCTTGCCATTGAAGTTCGCCCTTACACTACTACAGTGAACTTCAGTAACGATGAACGAGCGGCTGAATTGGAATCCATGTCTTTTATTCTTGCTACCAGTTGTGACACCAAATGGAGTCATCTTCAAGCCTCAAGCGTTAACTGCCATTCACAACCGTTCATGTGTTGTGAATGGCAAGTTACTCTTGAGGCCTGAGGATGACTAGATACCAAGCGAACTGGTAGCCAGATTAAACAACATCGATTCCAACACAGCCGCAGGATTTTCTACTATTCAAGTACTTCATGTCCGTCTGAAGTGATGGGTTACCAGCGACATTACAGACGAGGGTCTTACGTGTCTTTGTATCGAAGTTCAAAATTATGGCCAGAGTAATACTTTTATTCCGTTGCGTTGCGTGGTTTTAGTCCATGTCACGTATTTATGCTCTGTGAGAAATGTTGCAGATGTCATAGAGGCTTTTCTTTATGTTAGTGCCTGCTACTGTTTAATCGTCTGATGTAACCACTTGTAAAAAACGGATGTTCTAAACAGTTTTTGTGGATATTGTAATAAATAGCACAGTCGATGGCCAAATTCGTACGACACTGATCCTACAACAAACGTTTAACGGGGAGTTTACCACCTGTGAAGTGCGAGCACACGAGAAGTGTGAGCAAGTAACAAGTCAGGAATGGATATTAAACGTTTTGTAATTGTGAACAGTGGCCTACTGCTTTTAGCCAGTTGCACAGCAATTCATCAGACAACGCTGATGAAATAATTAACAAGCGACGGGAAGAAATAAGGACCTCTGTAACTAAAGCAGGTGAAGAAATTCAAGGAGACAAAAAGCTAACTAAGAAGAGTTGTATCAATGAGACATGTGAACAAGCTGTGAAGGCCAGGAAGAGAACAAGGACGGTACACATCCTGGACAGTATGTGCCGAACAACAGGAAGCAGGCAAAACCTTAAGAATAGAAACGAATATGATTCGGAGATAATTCCTATACTGTATATGTCCAAGGCAATATTATTAACTGTAAAAGTGAAATCTCTGTGTGGATGAATAATTGACTTTCTCCCTTTTTCCCAGCAAAACAGAGCCAGCAGCAAAGGATGCCGATGTTATACATTAGAGGCACTTTCTATGGGTATCCAATGGAAGCCCTACTCAGTACAGGTGCGGTATGGCTCTATGGCTCCCCCCCCCCCCCCCCCCCCCCCCCCCCTCACCCTTTGGGAGTCTTTTCGTTGTGCGCCTACCTGTGACTCAGCATCTCTGCTGTATTTTTATTATCGTATCGTCTATTAATATCTTCAATATTTATGTATTAAATGTACTAATGGATATAGCCTGCGTCTGAAGGTTACATTATTGTGTAAAAATTTTAAGTAACTGGTTGAGAATTTCTCAAAATGACTTCTTTTCTTTGTACATTAATATAGGTCGTATGTCATGGTTCTGTTATTGTGTTTAACATTTTTTCACCCTACCTCGAAACTTAAAAAAGCTTAGATGGTTCTCCTGACACTAGTTTCTTGCTATCTTCCCGACAGGAGCCAAAACAGCTAGCGTATCAGTGATCTTCATTGAGCGATGGGGTTTGGGCTGCCATGTGGGTGAGCCCTGGCCTGACAACCAAGGTATGCAGGGAGTAATCTGCTTCATCCGCCAGGTGAGTCAGTCTGTCGGGCAGTGGCATATTCCTTGTATTTATCCTCGAGAGTTATTAAATGCTGAAGATACACGGAGTGCCATTCCACATGAGAACAATACAAAGGTTCAAGGAGAAACCGCAAACATAACTCAAGATGGAGAAAGAGCAATGAGGAAACAGAAGGATAATAAGGTACCACGAAAAGATATGGTAACGGCAGAGATGTTGAAGGCAGGAGAAGGAACTCTTCAGAAAGAGCCATACAATCTCATAAGAAATCCCTGAGGAGTGGAAATCACCCGCCATCATCCCACTGCATCAAAAGAACAGTAATAGAGATTGTACGAAGTACAGAGCCATTTCTGTCTTAAGTGTACCTTATGAAGTTTTATCTTTAATAATACTTGAGAAATTTACGCCACTTGCAAAATATGTTGTATGAATTCCCAGGCAGGCTTCCAGGAAGTACGATCGACCATCAATCGAATATTCACCACGAGACAAATCTGGGTTAAGTGCTGGGGATTCAACCATCTATTTCTGTTAACGTTCGTGTCCTTCTCAAAGGGTTGTGGCAGTATCCTCAAGTTCAGTATGTACAACATCCTGAGGGAGCTTAGTATACGCATTACGTTAATAAATGTGGTCAAGGTGTGCACAGCAGAGATGAAAGCCAAAGTCAAATACCGAGAGGAGCTGTCCAAGGAGTTACAGATCAGAACGGGTGATAGAGAAGGTGGTATTTCACTACTATTCGACCTGGTCCCAAAGAAAGTAATCCGAGAAATGAGGAAAAAAAAGGGGTGACACTAAATGGTAGGACAGATTTATTGTGTTATGCAGAAGACAGCGCAGTTCTAGCAGAATCAGTGGAAGAGACAGCAGAAACTGTAGAGGACCTAGCACAAGGTACAAGAAAGTTCGGGGTACGGATTAATACCGGAAAGACTGAGGTCATATCATGGAGGTATAAATAGAAGCCCCTAATGACATCCTATTACAGGCTGGGATATCGATATTTGATCAAGTGGAAAATCTTCAATAGCTCTGCACACAGTTCAACAGGCGAAATAATTTGAAATGGGGAAAAAAACCAACGTATTCTGAATGGGTCTAAAACTGATTTCAGTATAAAGCAGATAATATCATCCAAGGATGTCACGTAAGACCGAACTGAAGACCTACTATGCCATTAAAGTGCCGGTATTATTGTATGGGACCTAAGCCTGAAGCCCAACAAGGAAGAATGAAGAAACCTTGGGTCTTTGAAAGAATAATTATGACGACGGGCTTTAGGCCAGTCCATGAAGGGAGTGTAATATCCCTTCGCCCTGCTAGCTACTGGATGTGAATGGATCGGTTCAACAAGCTTCCTATCGTTATTGGTTTAATGTTGGTATATATTGCAAGGTGGTGCATTTCGTCTGCGTGAGCGACAATGTTATTCTTTTACTCCACATTGCACCATGGCGAGCGAAAGAAAGTAAGAAAATCTGAATGTGAGAGGACTCACACCAACCCACACACCCGAGGGAGGAGTCGAACCTCCGACGTGGGGGAGCGTCAGGGCCGTGACAAGGCGGCCTGGGCTACCAGTCTTTATGTGGAGTCCAGTAACGGCCGGAATACAGTCCGTTGCACTTCATAAGTAATGCGTCGTATTTAATTTTCATCGAAAGATTCTGTGATGGACTATTATGTACTACAAACTAGTATAGGACTTCGAATATTTCGTGGTCGATGTTTACTCTAATACCTGCTTCAATAAATGGTCAAAAGCACAGAGAAAGTTTTCCCTGCTAGAAGATTCATTTCACTCGCAGACGATCATCAAATAACGAAATGGGAATGGTTGTGTTCCAATTCGACAAGATCCTATAGAAGTTCTATCTCACATTACAGCAGTAACTTTCCAACGTATACGAAATGACGTATGCTCTGGGAATAGTCGACACCGTTCGTAAGGATGTTCCTCACAGACACATGAACAGGGCCACTGCACGCACCAGTTCAGTAACATCGAGATTAATATTACCAGCTTGAAAACAATTTCTTTTTTGCTGTAGCAAAAGTAGTTGTTTGCTTCGCGAATTACACCTTTGTAATGGCTGACGACCCGGACTGTCCGTGCTACTCCTTATCCATTACATAGTCGTCCTTTAACTACTTGGTTCTCCCTTGGAACTTCGCCCTTCACTTCCGGATGCTAAGTAGGTGTTCGTCTTCGATGGAAACATCATGAATACGATTTTTGAGCCTGTCCACGAAAGGAGCTCGTGGAAACAGACAAATCCAAGAATTTTATGAGCTGATGCAACCGAAGATTGTTCAGAAACTCAAAGCGTGAAGAGTAATATTGGCAGGCCACATTGCTAGGAGACAGGGCACCTCTAGAGCAAAAGCCGTGCTTATGGGAAGACCTGATGGTACTCGTCCAATCGGAAGACGCAGAAAGCGATGGATGAGCTACATGAAGACCTTTGCCAGCTGTGGGTCACAACAAATGGATCCAAACTGCACAAGGTCGTCATCTAGAGAGGAGCATTGTGAGGTCGGCATATCACCTACAGGGTTCTCGATCGCCGAATTGATGATGATGTGGGGTAAGCAACAATGGTGCCGCAACAGGTTGCACAATACTGTATAATTGATTAAGATACTAATTTTCCAAAAAACCTGCAAGCTGTAGGACATTTTATCCGGAAAATTGTGAGGCTTGTGACAAATAGAAGTAAAAGCTATGACAAATGAACGGGGCGGAAATTGTCGAAATATCTGCAAGACACGTTTCGTAACGCAGTTCGTGGCTTCAAGCTGTTTGTATGTTTGCAGCTCTGAGAAAGTAATGGGTAGAGTCTGCAGGAGAGTGCAGAAAATCGTTTACCGACAAGTTTAAATTCAACCAAGTGCGACTCCTCGACAGATGTTAGATAATGTTGTATTTGAGGATACTCTTCATGCTATTAATTATTTTATGAACGAAGTGAGTAATTTCAAAAAGGCATACACGAACGTTTGATAGGCTCAAAGGTCAAAAAACAGTGACAATAAGACATCCTGTAAAAATTTGAATTTTTGGTAAAGTAGTTACTTCCATGAACCTAGCCTTCATTAACAACGACCTATGAGAAGCATCAAGCCATTCGCAGCGTGATGCTTCTAATTTCTAACACGAAAATGGAATTAATCATTTACTAAAGTCAAGTTTGAACTTACCGAGCTGTTTCCGCATCCAAGTTACAAGTTTAATGACAGCGACTGTAAGGATCAAGCGACCTACCGAAGTTCTCTATATTGTGATTGGGTTCTGCGAATCTAATGACAGATTTCTACCTGTCGGCCGACGTTTTGAAAAGGAAGCATTTAGAAATGCTCGACTGTGTTGCACTCTATATACCAAGGCTGCGGCTTATGACGACCTCACCGACAGTTTGAAGGAGATGTTGGCAGGACGTGGCGCGTATGCTGCCGGCCCGTATTGTATGGACTGAAGTAATACCCTGGCACCCGAAGAGAACTTTCCAATGCACGAGTGCAGCAGAACACAGGAAACTGACTCATGACCAGTTTACTCCCATGCAGTACTGTCAAAGGGCTTTCTGCTGAGTGCACTGTGCCTTGCTCTAAGTTCTGAGGGGAGGTGAAAAGGGTATCCATTTGAAAAGATCGCCATATATCCCCCGAAGGCAACCAAAATTTACCACCAGATGGAGACTCCTGCTCATACAGTTTTTTTGGTCTAAAGATGACCATAGGCGTGGTCGAAACCGGTTAGAGTAAATAAACTTGTGATCAAGACATTTTAATAGTAACTTTTAGTAACAACATTGATCACTGTCTGCTCCCACGATGTATTCAAAAGTAACCAAAATTGTGGTTGTCCCAACGCACTATTACCAAGGGATGGAATAACGCAAACACTTAGCTGGGTGATTTCATCCACCAACACACGAAGTAAGAATAGCTGAAGTGGGAGGTAAGCAGCCGTTTCCTTAATTTTAGTACGCCAAAATTGCGTACACTGGTGGAGTAAGTAAGCGACGCGGACTCTTCGAGGATTTGCTGCAATAAATCATTATAAAAAGCGATTTTATTAAGCTGTTATTAAGCTGCTGTTAAACGTTTACAGTCGTTATAAATATAATCTAAGTGTTGTTAAGTTAGTAAAGTGTAAAATAAGATTAAACGGGGTAAGAAGTTTATTTTCCTTCTCGCGCCTATAGCACTTATTTTAGGCTTAATTTCACGCGCGCATATCGTATGTAAACAGTGACTTAAACTTACATGTGATCACCCGTTTTTTTATTCAGTACTCTTCCAATTTATTTATATCTGCCTGAATAGATTCCAGGGTCCTCTGTTTACCTTTTCATCAGTAATTAAATCAGTTTATACTATTTCTGTTTTTACCATGAGTGAGAAGTGTGACATGTCGTAGGATCGTTAGTTCTGGGGTGTGGTGTAATGGGTGCTGTAGTTTCGTTCATTGGAGTGAATGTAGTGGCGTGGGAAATGGGGACATAAATGAGGCTCACTAGTGGTATTGTAGGATCTGCAGTAGAGATAGGAAAATACTGGAACAGCAAGGGAAAATTGCAGCTCTTCAAGCTGACCTAGACAAGGCAAGGGAGGATCTGGACAGGTTTAAGAGGGAGAAGGGTGATCAGAGGTGGGAAGTGGCAACAGGTAATAGGGGGAACAGGCAAAGGAGAGCATCGGACAGCTTTGTCATAAATCTGTAAAATAGATTTGACCTGTTGCCTCAGTCAGAATCGGATGAGCCTCATGTAGCTGAAGCTGTAGGACTTGAAAAAGGCAAGGAAATTTGTAATGACAAAGAAATTTCTGGTGTTAGGTAGTTCCTATGGTAGAGGTGTTGGCCAACTACTGCAGGAACATCTAGGTCCAGAGTACCAGGTCACAAACTTTTTCAAGCCTAGTGCAGATCTGGGTCAGGTAACAGGATGTAGGCTCTTTATGCAAGTATTTCACGAAGGAGGATGCTGTGGTTATAGTGGGTGGTCTGGGAAATAGCATTGACAGACAATGAATAATTCATAGAGAGTGACCTGGTGAAGACAGCATCAGCAACGAAGCATACGAGTGTGGAATTTGTGTGTGTTGAGACGCCATGATTGGCCTCATTTGAATTCCGTCGGGAGGGTGAACTGAGTTGGAGTGGCTGCTTAGGACGGATATAGGGTCCAATATTGGTTTGATTCCTGTGGATGCCATCGATAGGTGGGACTATACTAGGCATGGCCTCAACCTCAATAGGAAAGGCAAGGGAAAACTGTCTGGGTTGACTGCAGAAAAGGGGGGACACTGTCAAAAGTGGTAAAATACTAGTGGTCACAGGTGTCAGAGGGATGCCTTTTTAGGTTAGGGAAGGGGAAAGAATGAGTTTTAACAGAGATTGGCAGACAGTTTGAGAAAACAGATGAACAGGAATCAAATTTTAGCATACAGCCTCCATCTAATCAATGTTCAACAGAAAGTAATCAGAAACTGCCAGTTCATCTTCGCCAAAGCAGTTATAATCCCATTAGTATGCAGTATCAGTTATCTTTATTACACCAGAACACTCTGGGACTCAGAAATAAAGTTAATGAATTTCTCATTTGTATTGATGAAAATTCATCTAACCCAATTGACATGATCTGCCTCTGAATATCAAGTGACCACTGGTATAAATATGTTGGACATTTCAGGATCTAAGCTAGTTCATACTCCTGCAGAGTAGATATGGATGGAGGAGGAGTTGCCACATTTGTTAAAAACTGCCATAAATTCAAGAACACTGAAATCAATAAATTCTATTTAGAGCAGCATCTGGAAGCATGTGCAACAGAAGTAGAGTTCCATAACAGATCCCATATAATAGTAACTATTTACCGACCACCTGCAGGAAATTATCTATTCGTAAGTCACCTAGAAGCTCTTTTGGGTTATTTAACAGGAAGAAACAAAGAAATTTTGATTGTGGTGACTAATACAGATTTTCTAATGCAATCTTCCAGTAAAATTCTAAGCAATTATCGTGACTGCTAAATGTGAGTACAGGAGAGTAGTCATTCAACCAAAACTTTTGTGTTAGAAAACTGCTCAAAGATATGAACTGGAAAGATGTTTATAGTGCTCATGACATGAAGGAAAAATATAACTTTTATGAACAATGTCAGTGCCATGTTTGAAAACATGTTTTCCGCTAAAAGTCACTCAAATCAAACAGATGTCTATAATAAAACCATGGATTACACAAGGAATAAAGATTTCCTGTAAGACAAAAAGGAATGTGTGTTGACCAAGAATAGCTCCAATGCTGCTGATTTATCTAAATACAAGGAATACTGTAAAATATTAAAAAAAGTAATTCAGGCATCTAAACAAATGCACTACGAGAGGAAGATAGCAATGTCAGGGAACAAAATAAAAACAATGTGTGATATAGTGAAAGAGGAGACTGTAGAACCAGAAAGGAACAGGATCATATAGCATTAAGGGTAGATGACATTAGTAAGCGATGGGTATTGTGTGGGAAATCTATTTAACAAGTACTTTATATCCGTTACTCATAGAATGGGATGGGCAGGATCAGAAAGTAATGCCCTTGAGTATCTTGAACCAGTCTTTACAAATAGCTTCAGGTACATGAATATGTCACTTCACTTCACCAAAGGAAACAACTTTCATAATAAAATCTTTAAAAACAAAGCATTCTAGTGGTTACAATGAAATATCGACAAAGTTAATTAAGGCATGTTCTTGTGAGTTTAGTGCAATTCTAAGTTACTTGTGTAACCAGTCAATTATATCCAGATGTTAAGCCTCTATTCAAGAAAGGCGATAAACAGATACCATCAAACTACGGACCAATTTCACTTTTGGCAGCATTCTCAAAAATTTCAGAAAAAGTTATGCACAGGCAGCTTCTCAACCATCTGACCACAAACACATTTTGAAGAACAGAGTTTGGGTTTCTGCAGGGCCCATCTTAGGGCCATTGCTTTTTCTTGTGTACATTAATGATCTCTCATCAGTTACACTGCCAGAAGCAGAGTTCGTTTTGTTTGCAGATGACAAGTATTGCAATAAATAGTATGCCTAGTGTAGTTCTAGAAAGATCTGCTAATGATATTTTCATTGGTATTAATAAATGGTTTAAAGCCGACTCACTGACGAACTTCAAAAAGACTCACTATATGCAATTCAGAACCTGTAAGACGTTTCCACCCTGCATATGCATGAAGTACAAAGGAGAGCAGATAGAGGTTGACAGTCTGAAATTCCTGGGATTACAACTTGATAGTAAATTGAGTTGGAAGGAGCACACCACAGAACTGCAGAAATGCCTTAAAAAATCTGTACATGCAATTAGAGTATTAGCAGACCTAGGCGACATAAAAATGAAAACGCTTGGATACTTTGCCATCTTTCATTCCAGAGTATCATATGGTTCAATATTTTGGGCGTAACTCTTCAATTCAAACAAAAGTCTTCAGAGTCCACAAGCGTACAATACGTATTACTTGTGGAGTATATTCATGGACGTCCTGTAGAAACCTCTTCAAAGAACTGGGTATACTAACTACTGCCTCTCAGTATATTTACTCCTTAATGAAATTTGTCCTAAATAATATACCTTTTTCCAACAAACAGCTCAGTTCATACATACAATACCAGGATCAAAAATGATCTGCAAAAAAACTTTGTTTAGTTCAAAAAGGGGTCCACTACCCAGGAACACTCTTCTTCAATAATTTGCCAGCAAACAAAACATTTAGTTACAACTAAATATCAGTTTAAAAGGAGCCTGAAAGACTTACTAGCGGCCAACTCCTACTCCATTGACGAATTTTTTAGTAGTATGAATATATACATCATTTGTTTCCATTAGTATCGGTATTTCAGCTAAAAAAATTGACATGTTCCACATCCACTAGGATCTCAGCACGGATCTATGGAACGAAAAACTAATCTCGAGGGGAAGACGTGGTCCTGTAAGTCTGGATTTCTGGGAACAGTGCAGGCGAATGGCTGACCTACAGAATGATTTTTACAATTGTTGGAGGGGGAAAGGAGACTAATCAATTCGACCGTGGCGAGAGCTTTGTGTTTTTTATGGGAACTCAGAGAAAGCAGACTCAGGGGACACTATACAGACTACTCTGCCGTGAAATGTAGTCTTTAGGTCTACTACCAGAGACGAAACGACACCGATTTGCTTTCCGGTGGATACCTCAATGATAGATATTCTTCTGAGACTTATCACTGCATCTGACACAGCTTGAATTGGCAGATGAGTCCCGGTGGTATCCGTCTGTACCATCTGCAGTCTTCTTCTCAACGCCTAGCAGTTATTGTGACAATATCTGGCGGCATGAGCTGGTTAACAACGAATTTATTTCTCATATCTTATTGAATTGACTTACGGTCACCAGTAACTGGACTGACAGGCATAGATAGCTAACTTCATTTGCCTTTTCGGTATGATTGCTGTTACCCACCCTCCCTTTTCGGTGTGATTGCCCTGATCAACCCATGGCTGTGTGGTGTTTAATTACTAACCTTGGGAAGTTGACTGCTACTGACTCCATCTCCTTGTCAAGCGGCATCGCCAAATTTGAACTATTGAAATGTCAATACCCAGGATTCAATACTTGGACCAGAGCCACGTTGCAACAGCATTCATTAAAATTCGCTGCCTAAAATTTTAATGAGCCCCTAAATTCTTTGGGGAGCTAAATGCCTCAGGCGCCCGACTGACTCACGTCATGCCGACTTGTTAGGTTGTAAAATTAATAGAGATAGTGGTTTCAATCTTGATAAATCATGGAATCCGGCACTTGCTGTAATAAATTCGCAAAGACGTCGTCACAGTGCAGCTCAATGATATATCGATATGCCAACACAGATCAACTGCGGAGTCATAGATACAACTCGCGCATTATGCACGTCTCTGCCGCCGACCAACGTCTCTGGCGCATTTGCATCTGTGGCCGCATGCGCAGTCGCGCGGTAGACGAGTATAAAGGGACGAAGCGAGCACTGGAGTGGCAGTCTTGCAGCTCACTCTGAAGATGGCTGAATGCTAGAGAGTTGAAATATTAGGAGATTTCTTGCGGCTGCACACCCGATACTTAATGGAACAGTCTTTGCGTCGCCAAAACCTGAAGATCCTTTTACATTATTTTCTTTCATTACGTATTTTGTCGTACCTTAACAGCTAACTGTCTCTCCGTGTATTGTCGATCTCTGTAAGATCCACCCACTCAGTACTGCTACACTTTATCTGGGCCCACGTGCCCGTCCTTGAACCTCACCCCACCACCCCTCCCTGCTGCCTTTAGGTTCGTTTGAGCAGTTACCGGTGGTCTCACGCGCATGCGCAGAGCTGAAGTCGCGTATGAGCAGTGTTTTCTCCCGCCTTCAGGCTACTTTGAGTGGGGCTGCCTGCTGTATGAACAGTAGCAGCAAGCTGCCAGACGCTACCCTGAAAAAATGTTTCTGGCACAGCCAAGCAGCCAGATTCGCGCATCCGCAGAGCTGTGTGAGTTGGAGTGGGGTCTGCTGTCTTGCTGTTTACGATCCATCATCGTGAATTGTAAGGTAAGCATTTTATTTATTCTCATATGAAGTCATTTTCTAGGCAGAGTGCAAAGGAATTTCATGTGGTTGAAACGTGAAATTTATTAACAGTATTTATTCCAGATGTCCAGCGAATCTGAATCAGATTGTGTGTGGAGCGATGAGGAGCTGGAAATGTTCCAACCGCAATAGAGACAAAGGATCGAAAACAATGTAGAGAATGTGGCGACACACTATAGTGACAGTGAATTTGTAGAACGTTTTCGGGTGTGGCGTCATGTGGCAGATGGCATTATAGGACCTTGAATTTCTGAATCTCTCATTATCAGGCAGGGGGAAACGGGAAGCTGATCCCACTGAAGCACATCTTGTTTTGTATTTTGGTGGTCACGAAGCTGCAGGTTTCAGGGATGTCTCAGATGGGCTCAACACCTGTATTTCTTCTGTGCTACGTGATATACAGATAGTTACTAACTTCATCAGTGATTTAGGATGAGAAGTTATACAGTGGACGTCCGCAGAAGAAAGAGTAGAGATTGAGGCTCATTTCCGGGGAAATGGATTGCCTCGTGCGATTGAGGCAATCGACGGCACACACATTAGAACTGATAGTCCTCAGAAAGATCCCCAGTCTTATATGAATAGGAAGTATTTTCCCATTCAACTGCAATTAGTTTAAAATAATACCGGCAGATTAGGGACTTATTCTTCGCCTATCCAGGCTCTGTGCATGACAGGAGAGTGTTCACACTACCAAATGCTCGAAGAAAAGTGTGGAGATTTTCATCATTTGGCTGGCAGTGCCTATCCGTTCAGAAATACAGGGCATTTGTCCAGAGTGCAATGTGACTTCATATGACATTCTCAAAAAAACACTTGTGTGTAGAACACTGCTTTGGCCACTTGAAGCAGCGTTTTAGAGAATTATAACACTTGAAATTGAGGAGTGTGAAAGAGATGGCGCACTTCATCCGAGCGTGCTGTGTGCTTCACAATCTCGCCGTGGAAGATAACAAGGAGTTAGGAGACAACGAAGGTACATACAGCAATAATTATCATTTCATTATTTTACTACATTCACAGTAATTTTGTAAACGCTGCTGACAAATATTCAGTTATTTGAATACTAAGCTTATGAGTATTTAAGTACCTGATCCACACAGGTGAAGATGATGAACCAGTAGTTGGCTTTTACAACAGGGATGGCAAGTGGCATTACCAAGAGGAACCTTAATTGCAGTCCAGTTGCAAATGTAAAAGCAGCACCAGATGCCCCATCACCAACATATGGTAACAAATTTAAGTAAAACCCTATCGGATAAAACTATACCCTCTGATTAACAGCTTTAGTTACTCCTTTTTTAGTATGGCAAATTACCGAAAAATGCCATAAATTGTTTAGCACTGGATCGTGTAGTCTTCCGACACGTTTGGTTATTTGTTCAAGATGGAGCTGTTAACATCGGAATTCGCGAAATCTCGAGGCCTCAGTGGACCTGAAATTCAGTGTGATTAGTGGTATCGTTTCAGTGATGTGAGTTTGTTTCGTAGCTGTTTGAAAGCTTCCAGCTTTTTCACCGTGTTGAAGTGTACACACAGGGCTCGAGACATACATATGCATATCCGCTGTTAGTAGATCTGTCTCATCGACTCACCCGGCCTTGTACATGTGAGCTTGCCGGACAGCTGATAAGACACCTGGGGGGCAGACAATCTTTCCATACTGTGACCTAAATAGCACTACCTATTAGATGTTAAAAATTTCATGTGAACCATTAAAATGATCGACGACGAGCGCTATCGCCACTCCCAACAATTCTTGTATTGTAATCATCTTCTGTCGTCTTCTCTGTGGCCACACTGTGTAATGTTCTCTGCTGCATGGTTGGAAACAGCTGACAGGCCACATTTTTTAGCATCTCGCCTCGAGCCGCACCTCTACACCATTTTCAAACAACACTACAGAAAAATATAGAACGACTAAGTTTTATTTAACAATCACTATACAGATTGTAAAGGTATATGTAACAGTTAGACAAAAATCTACATTTTGGCATGTTAAAATTTTTGTTTTGTAACTACGTAGTTCCTGAGATATTTTATTCCTAAATTTTCTTCCAATATCTTCTTCTAGTGCATGTAATTTGTCTGTAATATAGTGAACATATATACTTGTTAATTTTTTGTGATTTCAATGCAGTGAAAATGGAAGAACATTCCCAATAACAATTACATCAAGACCGAAACAAAATTCAATTCGAACTAAAAGTGGGGCCTTGTGTAAGCTAGGCCATATGTCAATTGAGTGGTATGTATGTCTAAGGTTATATATCGTACTTTGAAGGAATTTTAAGTCTCTGGGAAAGAGCATTGGACATTTTCTCGTCTATCTAATTCTGGCACAATAGAAGTATAGATTGAAGGCGACCCCTGACTGAAGTGAAATTCATTAATTTTTTGATAGTACTGTATCTACTCTGTTACCATGTTGCATTCGTGCATCTGAAGAAAAACAAAATTTACAAAGGGAAAATTGGAAGATATGGAATAATTTGTAACATAAGCACATACTTTTATGTTCTATTATTAACGCTTCATCACATCTGTAGCGTTGTGTGAACACACTGAATTAGAGCTGGATGATGCTAAATTCCAGCTGTGAAATGATCTTGACAAATTGCAGTGCAGATGCCTGAAGTCATTTGCTGCACTATGTTCAGTCTAGGGAACTTGTTGGAAAAGAATGAGAAAGCTCAGAAAAGTAACAGACCATACAAACAGGTAGGTAGAGTGTGTTATCTGTTTGTGCTGCAAAGTGCCACAAGAATCTTTGAAGTCTGTCCTGGAGGCACATTAACGTAGATCTGGTAAGCTGTCATCTGAATCACCCATGGCATCGGTTGTGCTGCTTATGTACGATCACATACACGGTGCTCATAAATCACACACTGACCTCGCGATGTGACATCCCTGTCCCTGATTCTCTGTTTTCCACCACACAGTCATGTTGCCCCAGCTTAAAAGCAGCATCTACGGCTTTTCAGTGTCTCAGTTGCTATCGAGTTTACCTTTCTCATGTGCATGTTGTCGATGTTGTGGTCGTCTAAATCTACTATTGATATCTCGACTCATTTGTGAGTACAGTATGACATGACAATAACAATCTTCCGTGATAACGGAATAATATTTGAAGCAATACGGACCATTTATTTGTTTACCACTTCATCAGGTGTTCTGATGTATCTTGTTTATCTGTTTCATGGTATATGAATATTGTTTTTATTCGTTGTGCTGAATCAAGGACCTGGCCTAGAACTTATCTTAATAACTACCTTTCCCCCTCATAATTTAATTTTTTTGACCCTGAGAAACCTATTAATATTTCGAAAGTTCATTTGTAATATTACCTTTCTCCATATCTTTCTTTATCATGAATTATATTCTCTCTAGTCTGGTAATTTCAACAGCTTGATAATATGAATTTTATTGCTCTTTTCCCTATTTATAAAAAGTTAGTGATTTTTTGTTTATGGAAAATAATTTCTCTAAGACAAGAGATGGTTCAAGCATTAGCTACCCATGTGCAACTGCTACCTTCAGAAACTCCAGTCAGAGCAATTTTCCTCTTCCGACATTCATTCAGTATAGTAATTTATATAATGGAATTTATATCTTATTATAGATATGACATTCATTTTGTGCTGCTATAAAATTAAGGCATTAGTATGGTTTGTTCATTACTTTTGTCCATATAATGTAGCAAATAGTATGTTAGTGCCCTTTGCAGTACACATGATTATTCTACTTTTTTCATTTGTTAAAAAATGTTCACAATACTCAGGTGTACATTACTTCATAATGAATGTGTGATGAACTTTGGCCCGTTTTTTATACCTTCTGTTTCACTGAAAGTGATAAATATGAGCTCCCTTTTTTATTTTTCTGTAGGAAAAACTAAAAAATATAGAGACCTAGCTGCTCGAACTATGTAAGCAAATCTCATAGGTTAAAAGTGAGACAGTAGTTACAACACTATGGGTAAGTGATAAGAGAGCCCAGGCAGCTTCTTGCTGAGTAGGGTCTGAAGTATGATGGTGCGAGGGGGTGGGGGGGGGGGGGGTGGGGGTAGGGGGAACCTATAGTCGCTTGTGGGGAGGGGGGGGTTTCCGGGCAGAGGGCGGGAGTCTCTCCACACAATCACCTTTAACACTGGAAGTGGTAGAGTATTATAGGCTGGAGGAAAATCCGCTCTATATCTCAGGACATTCAGCACTTTGGTAGTTGCTGTCCCGCCATCCGCAAGCATCTGATGTAGACAAGCTGGGCATATGCCGCGGATCAGCCAACAGGGCGCACTCGACAAGAACACGTGCCATCTGCAGTAGACTACCGCAGCTGCAGTGTGGAGGATCCTCCTGACGCAGAAGGAACTCATGTGAGTATCGTGTGATCGACGCCCACTTGCCACAACCTAACGGCATCTTTCTGAGGTACCTGGAAAGATGGATGACACAGCTTCGTGTACATGTCTGCCGTTTTCAACTTGTTTTGGGTCATAGCAGCCTGCCATTCCAATTCCCACAGCCTCCAAATATTGTGTCGATATTATAAGCCTGCGTCTGTGCCTAGTATCCTGATATGAAGTTGACCGCTTGTAGTTGCATCCTTAGCTAGACGGTCGGCGAGTTCGTTTCCTGGAATGCCTGTGTGGCTCTGTGTCCACATGAAGGCAACTCCCTATCCAGAGCAGTAGGTGTCATCCAGTCCTGGGTGATGGCGACTAAAAGGTTATGGATACCACCATGTTACACCTTTTAAGCAACTCGTGCGTCTCCACAGTTGAGAAAGTTCGTCGACGTCTGGGATTTGACCTACTGCAAAGCCTGAGTGATGGCAACAAACTATGCAGTGAGTACTTCGTGTCCCTGTGCATGCGCAAAATGTGTATCCTAACCTGTCTTCGACTTTCGATCTGTCTTCGACTTTCGATCTGTCTTCGACTTTCGATCTGTCTTCGACTTTCGATCTGTCTTCGACTTTCGATCTGTCTTCGACTTTCGATCTGTCTTCGACTTTCGATCTGTCTTCGACTTTCGATCTGTCTTCGACTTTCGATCTGTCTTCGACTTTCGATCTGTCTTCGACTTTCGATCTGTCTTCGACTTTCGATCTGTCTTCGACTTTCGATCTGTCTTCGACTTTCGATCTGTCTTCGACTTTCGATCTGTCTTCGACTTTCGATCTGTCTTCGACTTTCGATCTGTCTTCGACTTTCGATCTGTCTTCGACTTTCGATCTGTCTTCGACTTTCGATCTGTCTTCGACTTTCGATCTGTCTTCGACTTTCGATCTGTCTTCGACTTTCGATCTGTCTTCGACTTTCGATCTGTCTTCGACTTTCGATCTGTCTTCGACTTTCGATCTGTCTTCGACTTTCGATCTGTCTTCGACTTTCGATCTGTCTTCGACTTTCGATCTGTCTTCGACTTTCGATCTGTCTTCGACTTTCGATCTGTCTTCGACTTTCGATCTGTCTTCGACTTTCGATCTGTCTTCGACTTTCGATCTGTCTTCGACTTTCGATCTGTCTTCGACTTTCGATCTGTCTTCGACTTTCGATCTGTCTCTGTAGATGCATACCGACGTAGTACAATCGTGGAGAATTGAAATGAACACGTGTCTGAGAAGGATAGCACCAGCGCCCTTCTAGGGCCCACAAAAGAAGTCCATCTGTATCACAGGACACCGCACAGCCCACGAGGTGTGTCGAAGTAGATCTGTAGGAACACCGACTGACAGAGGCTGCTGGAGCTCTTTCAGTACAATACCGAGTCGGAACCGGACTGGTCTTCCCAGTTTTGCGAGATTCGCCGACAGTCTGGACTGTTGGTTGTGGAACAGATTTGAGTGACACATATGTGTAGGCACGTGACTTATGGTGGCTGGGTAATTTGCTAGAAGCTGATGCCATTTAACCTACAGCGGTGGGACACTCGCTTTCACCAGGAGGCTGTCGCCAGGGCTCTTTAGGAAGACCACCGTTGCCAGCCGCAAGCTAGTGTGGTGGTCCAGCAAGCTCAGTGAAGACGGTACTGCCGACCCACAGTTAACACATTAAGAGTCGAAGCAGGTTAAAATTAGCACTTTGCAAAATTTCCGAAGAACTGTTGGGTCCGTAGTCCACGAGGAATAGCTAAGAGAGCAGAGCTTTCAGCTTTTGCATTTAAGTTAACCTTGAGCCACAGTCCTGAGTCGACAAAAATACCCAGAATTAAAAGCAGTTTGTGTAAGGTCTTATGGGGCCAAACTGCAGAGGTCATCGCTCCCTAAGCCTACACACTACGCAATAAAAACGCGCCAGAGGTAGGACTGTAATCTCGGTCGGGGGGAGCCGCACGGACCACGACAAGGCGGCTGGAACGGCGCTGCTACCCAGTCTTAATGTGGAGTCCAGTAACGGCCGGAATACAGTCTGTTGCATTTCAAAGGTAATCCTGCTATTTGATTTTGATCAAAAGTTTACGTAATGGACTTATGTACCACAAACTAGTATCGGATTTCGAACATTTGGTGGTCGATGTTTCCTCTAGTACCTGCTTCAATAAATGGTCAAAATCACAAAGTTTTCACTGCTATCATCGAATAACAAAATGCGAATGGTAGTGTTCCAATTCGAGAAGGGCCTACTGAAGTTCTATCTTCAATTACACCACAAGAGTAACTTTTCAACGTGTACGAAATTACGTATGCCGTGGGAAGAGTCGACACCGATCAAGAGGATGTCCCTCACAGACACACGAACAGGGCCACTGCACGCACCAGTTCAGTAACATCGAGATTAATATTACCAGCTTGAAAACAATTTCTTTTTTGCTGTGGCAGAAGTAGTTGTTTGCTTCGCGAATTACACATTTGTAATGGCTGACGACCCCGACTGTCCCTGCAGCTCCTTATCCACTACCCAGTCGTCCAATTGTTGCTTGAACTGCTGGGTTCTCTCTTGGAACTTTCGTTCCATTCGCCCTTCACACCCAGACGCTAATTGCGTGTTCGTCTTCGAAGGAAAAATTATGAAGACGCCTGTCCAGGAAAGGAGCTCGTGGAAACGTAGACAGATCCAAGAATTTTATGAGCTGATGCAACTGAACATCGTTCAAAAACTGAAAGCGCGGGAAATAAGATTAGCACGCCATATTGCTAGGAGACAAGGCACCTCTAGGGCAAAAGCCATACATATGGGAAGACCTGTTGGTACTCTACCCAAAGCGATGGATGAGCTACAAGACGACCTGTGCCAGCTATGAGTCAGTGACAAATGGATCCAACGTGCACAAGGTCGTCATGTATGGAGGAACATTGTGAGATCGGCACATCACCTATAGGGTTCTCGATCGCCGATTTGATGATGATGCGAGGTAAGCAACAACGGTGCAGTAACAGGTTACCTATAATGTATTGTTTATTAAGAAAGTATGATTTTACAAAAAACCTGGAAGCTGTAGGACATTTTATCTGGAAAATGTGTGAGGCTTCTGACAAATAGCAGTAAAAATGACAAATGAACGGGACGGAAATTGTCTAAATATCTCCAAGGCACACACTTAGTAACGCAGTTCGTGGCTTCAAGCTATTCCTATGTTTGCAGATCTGAGAAAGTAGTAGGTGTTTAAATTCAACCAAGTGTGACTTCGCGACAGATGTTTGATACTCTTCATGCTATTAATTATTTCATGAACTAAGTGAGTTATTTCAAAAAGTCATACACGAACGTTTGATAGGCTGAAAGGTCAAAGAACAGTGACAATAAGCTATCCCGTCAATATTTTACTTTTATGGTCAAGTAGTTACTTCCATGAATCTAACCTCCATTAACAACGACGTATTAAAAGCTTCAAGCCGTTCGCGAGGTGATGCTTCTAATTTCCAACAAGAAAATGGAATTAATCATTCGCTGAAGTAAAGTTTGAACTTGCCGAGCTGTTTCTGCATGCGATGTACAAGTTTAACGACAGCGACTGTAAGGGTCAAGCGACCTACCGAAGTTCTCTATATTGTAATTTGGTTCTGTGCATCTAATGGCAGGTTCCTACCTGTGTCAGCTGATGTTTTGAAAATGAAGCATTTAGAAATGCCCAACTGTCTTACACGCTATATACCAAGTTGGCGACTTATGACGACCTCACCGACAGTTGGAATGAGATGTTGGCCGGACGTGGCGCGTATGCTGCCGACCCGTATTGTTTTGACTGCAGTAATACCCTTGCACCCGAAGAGAACTTTCCAATGCCCGAGTCCAGCAGAACACTGAAACTGACAGTACTGCCTGGGAGTAAATTGGCCAAGAGTCAACGAGCTTTCTGCCGAGTGCGTTGTACCTTGCTCCAAGTTCTCTGAGGACAGCTGGAAAGGGTATCCATTTGAGAAGATCGCCATGTATCTCCAGAAAGCAACCAAAATTCACCACCAGACTGAGGCTCCTGCTCACACAGGATTTTGGTCTGAAGATGACGACAGGCGTGGTCGAAACCGGTTAGCAGAGTAAATAAATCTGTGACCAAGACTGATTTTAATAGTAACTACGAGTAATGACATTGATCACCCTCTGCTCTCACGATGTATACGAAAGGAACCAAAATTCAGATTGTCGCAACGCACTATTACCAAGGGGTGGAATAACGCAGTCACTTATCTGGGGGACTGCAGCCAGCAACACACCAAATAAGAATAGCTAATGCGGGAGGTAAGGAGCCGTTTTCTTAATTTTAGTACGCCAAAATTCCGTACATTGGTGGAGAAAATAAGCGAGATGAGGACGTGGTCCCTGATATATGCATTTCTCGGAACAGTGCAAGCGAATAGCTAACCTACAGAATGATTTTTTAAAGTTTTAGGTGGGAGAAAGGAGACTCGACAATTCGACCGCTGGCTAGAGCTGTGTGATTTTTTTAAGGTAACCCAGCGCAAGCAGAGGCAGGAGACACGATACATACTACTATGTGGAGGACAGACCCGAAGACTACGTTTCACGACAGAGACGAAATGACACTGATCTGCTTTCCGCTGGATACCTCATAGTGACATTCTTCTCTCACAGACTTATCGCTCCATGTGACAGCTTGAATTGGCAGAAGAGTCCCAGTGGTATCCCTCTGTACCACCAGCAGTCTTCTTGTCAACACGAACAGTTATTGTTACATTATCTGGCGACATGAGCTGGTTAACAAGGAAAAAAGTTTTAGTATCTTAAATTCACTTACGCTCACAAATAACTGGACTGACAGGCATAGTTGCATAGCTAACTTCATTTCCCTTTCCGGTATGATTGCTGTTATCCATCCTCCCTTTTTACGTGTAATTGCTGTTATCAAACCATGGCTCTGTGGTGCTGAATTACTAACACTTGAAAGTTCACTATTACTGACGCTACCTCCTTGGTAAGCAGCATTGCCAAATTTGAACTATTTTACTGTCAATATCCAGGATTCAATACTTGGACCAGAACTCTTTTTCAACAGCATTCACTAAAGTTCGTTGCCTAAAATATTATTGAGCGCCTGAATGCTTCGGGGAGCCAACTGCCTCTCAGTAGCCCGACTGAGGTATTATGTCAGATCACGAGGGCTCAGCCCGATTGCCACTTCGTAACTTAACGTCCTCGAATGACATATGAAACCAATCACCAGTGCTCTAAATGTGGCCAACTAAATGCCTCGTACACTTCTGGCAGCTTACGAGACATCGATATCTTCAGCTCATTAGAAGTAACAACTGTTATTGACCACAAATTTCAAGAAATGCAGCAGTTGTTTTGTCCTTGAGTGCAGGAAATATAGCTATGAAAGCTTAAAAATATTGTATTCCTAATATGACAGGAGAAACTGTTATACTCTTCACTCACTATGTTAGACTGAGATGTCTCATTGAAGTTCACAAGGAAAAAATCATCAGAATGTTCATTTTTGTTCACGGAATAATGTCATGAATCATAGGGGAAAATGTGCATCGACGCACAGTGCATCGACGCACAGTGCATCAACCTATTTTGATACAGGCGGTACTTATTGTCTTCGCTTTCAATGTAACCAACAATTCAAATCATTCAGTATCTGTTGGCTGTGTTATGAATTACCGTGTCCGTTGACACATCAGAAAGAAGTGAATACCGCGTGAAAGTGTATGCTAGAGAGGTACACCGATGGCAGTTTTGATTTACGGATGTTACACTCAACCAAGCCCATGCAACTGAACAACTTTACGCAATGCAACTCGCAGAAGCTGTCAGTTTGGTCCAGAAGGAATACATTTCCGGTCGTGTTACTCGAAATGTCAATGCCTTTCCAGTTATTCTAAGGTTGTCAGCACGCTACAGTGAGCAGGTCTGTACAAGGTGAGTTGGACAAGGTCGCCAACAAATTGAAAATCCCACGAGATTTCAAGCAATCCCTGCGTTGAAGCGTATTACAGATACCGACAGGGTACTGGAAGACTCTGCGAAGTGCCACTGGAGATGCAGTGTCGAATCGTACTAAGTTACGAAGAGGGCTTTACCACCTGGAAGTTGTTCCAGCATCCTGCTTGACATCCTGCTGCATGTATGTCTCGCGAAGCCTGGACATTGACGTAACTGAATCGCCGGCAGAATTCTGAACTGAACCCCAGTAACATCTCCGTTAACTTTTCCAGATCATGCCACACGGGTGCAGTGCTCTGAAACGCGGAAGGAGGGCATAATTTTTACGGGTCCATCACTGAAAGTTTAATGACGAGGATATTTCCACTTTGAAATGTTATGTAAAAGATCGAGGACGTTATGATGCTTTGTTGTGTACTTCATTGTTGAGAGCTGAAGGTATGATTTACGACTGTACCCAGTCGTCAGTTATTGCTCAATGGAGTAAGGGAGACGGCCTAAGCCATTTTACCCTCCTTTTGAACAGTATAATTAGTTGATGCGACTATATTTTTCCATAAATTACTTGTTCAATGTTAATCCAGTTTCTTCTTTGTAATAATTAGCAGTGGGAGTGTTACCTTCCTGGAACTTTAGGAAACTTTATGTACCACAGATTGCAGAGCTTCATAGTTGAAAAGTAGCAGTTAGCCGGCATGATTTTCTCCTACAGGAGTTATGTCGGCGACACCACATTCGTATTGAATGGAACCGATATTTAACGAAATGAATATGTGACTAATTTTGAGTGACTAATGTGATGTTGGGAATGAATTTGAAAACTGGGGAATGTACTTCCTGGCTTTAGAAATGTGTTACAGTTGAGCGAGTTTTTCGAAAGCCACAACAAACGTTCTCAGATAGAAGCCAGTTCCTGGCAATTTAGCTGTGTGCCAATCATCGATTCCCAAAAGTATCTAAGGAGATTGAAGAAAAAGACTGCAATGGTCTGGAGATGGCAATACAGTTTTATTTGCGAGAGAATAGTGCACACAGTGGAACATGAGAGATAAGAGAAAGACAGATTGCGTAGATGATGGTTTGAGGGAGGAGGATGGATGAGAAATAGTAGTATAGAGCGAAGTAAAATCGAACAGCCATTCCAAGAACATTGAATCTGCATGAATGGGAAAAGGCAGAGGCAAAGGAGATTGACATGAAGCGTAAGAGGAACAAAGACACCGCACAAACTATTTTAACAAATGTGCAGGAAGGAGAGGAAGTTATATTGTGACCAAGCTTATAGCTGACGTCTTAAGTATTGGAGGCTATGCTGACCCTTGACATGCTGAGCTTCTCTCTCACAGATGTATCACAACGTGTGCAGCAACTAATGGAAGTTACCACAGATTTTAAAATCTTAAGCGGTCGTTTACGACTTACACCTTCCAAATAACTGAATCTTTATTTGCCACTATTCTGGAGTACTGTTGCGCGGTCTGTGAACGTCGTCCATATTCTCAGTTAATCCTATCTGCTAAAGGTCAAACAAGAGCAGAACGTTTATTACCGCGATTTAGTAGAGTGTGTGTGTCACTAAAATGACAGCAATTTCATGAGAAGCTACAGTCGCACCGGAGAACACCTTTGTTTCATAGGTGTCCGCCCCAAATTCTGTCACCAACATTTTCCTCCGAAGGCGGAACAGCTACACAGGGAGAAACTATGATCTTAAAATGAGGGGTACAGTGCTCACACAGAAACATGAAAGTAATTTTTCCACACATTGTACTTTCGTTATAACAATTTCCTGCTATTATCATTCGTTTAATTAGGTATAATTTTAGTGCTAGTTATAATTTTTCGTTTTATTGTTTTATTTTTCAGAGTCCAGTATAGTCGTTATTTCACCCTTACTTCACTACTCTCTTGGGTCTGCTTCTAATGATTAATTACTGTAAATATACTACTTTATTAATTAGTAACACAATCCTTGATATACTGTTTTCTTCATCGTGCTTTTACATTAGTGCTCTACTTCACAATCATTTTTGTGGTTGTTTCCTTTTACATTATTTTCATTCATTACGTATTTTGTCGTACCTTAACAGCTAACTGTCTCTCCATGTATTGTCTATCTATGTAAGATTCAAACACTCAGTACTGCTACACTTTCTCTGGGCCCACGTGGACGTCCTTGAACCTCACCGCGCCGTCCCTCCCTACTGCCTTCAGGTTTGTTTGAGCAGTTACCAGCGGGCTCACGCGCATGCGCAGAGCTGAAGTCGAGTATGAGCAGTGTTTTTCCTCCTGCTTTCTGCCTACTGGATGTCGGGCTGCCTGCTGTATGAGCAGTAGCAGCAAGTTGCCAGACACTACCCTGAAAAAATGTTTCTGGCGCAGCCAAGCAGCCTGATTCACTCATCCACAGCGGTGTGCGAGTTGGAGTGGGGGCAGACTACACGTGCGTGTTTACTCTTCATTCCTTTCGAAGATGATGTGGCAGTAGGTCTGCTCTCTTGCTGCTTACGCTCCATCGTCGTGAATTGTAAGGTAAGCATTTTATTTATTCTCGTATGAAGTCACCTTTACTAGGCCGAGTGCGAAGGAATTGCATGTGGTTGAAACTTGAAATTTATTAATACTATTTATTCCAGATGTACAGCGAATCTGAATCAGATTTTGCGTGGAGTGATGAGGAGCTGGAAATATTCCAACCGCAGTAGAGACAAAGGATCGAAAATTATTTAGAGAATGTGGTGCCACACTTTAGTGACAGGGAATTTGTAGAACATTTTCGGGTGCGGCGTCACGTGGCAGATCTTAGCGAAAGGTTTAGGAATTCAAGATTCCATAATTATCAGGCAGGGGGAAATGGTAACTGCTCCCACTGCACCACATCTTTATGTTTTTGTGCTTTGCTGGCCACAAAGCTGCAGGTTGTAGAGATGTCGCACATAGGTTCAGTATCTGTATTTCTTCTCTGCTATGTGTTATACAGATAGTTACTGACTTCATCAGTATATCACGAAGAGAAGTTATAAAATGGACGTCTGCTGAAGAAAGAATAGAGATTGATGCTCATTTCTGGGGAAATGTGCGATTGGAGCAATCGACGGTACACACATTAGAACTGATAGCCTCAGAAAGATCACGGTCATATGAATAGGAAGAATTATTTTTCTATTCAACTGCAAGTAGTTTCTGATGATAAATGACGGATTAGTGACTTATTCGTCGGCTATCCAGGCTCTGTGCATGACGGTAGAGTGTTCAGGACGTCCATACGCTACCAAATGCTAGAAGAATATTTGCAGATTTTCATCTTTTGGTTGACAGTGCCTACCCCCGCACCGTAAATTTATTGACACTGCTCATACATACAGAGAATTTGTCCAGAGTGCAATGTGACTTCAATATGACTCAAAAGTAACAAACGTGTTGTAGAACACTGCTTTGGCCTGTTGAAGCAGCGTTTTAGGCAATTATAACACTTGGAATTGACGAGTGTGAAAGAGATGGCGCACTTCATCCGAGCGTGCTGTGTGCTTCACAATGTCGCCGTGGAAGATAAATTGGAGTTAGGGGACAACGAAGGTACATAACTGTCTCATTTCATTATTTTACTACATTCACAAATTTGTAAACGCTACTGACATAAGCTTAATATTCATATAACTGAATTCTTGTGAGTGTATTCAAGTATCTGATCCACACAGGTGAAGATGATGAACCAGTAGTTGCCTTTTACAACAGGGATGACAAGTAGCATTACCAAGAGGAACCTTAATTGCAGTCCAGCGGCAAATGTAAAAGCAGCACCAGATGCCGTATCACCAACATATGGCAACAAATTTAAGGAAAACTGTATCGGATAAAACTATACCCTCTGATTAACAGCTTTAGTTACTCCTTTTTTAGTATGGCAAATTACCGAAAAATGCCATAAATTGTTTAGCACTGGATCGTGTAGTCTTCCGACACGTTTGGTTATTTGTTCAAGATGGAGCTGTTAACATCGGAATTCGCGAAATCTCGAGGCCTCAGTGGACCTGAAATTCAGTGTGATTAGTGGTATCGTTTCAGTGATGTGAGTTTGTTTCGTAGCTGTTTGAAAGCTTCCAGCTTTTTCACCGTGTTGAAGTGTACACACAGGGCTCGAGACATACATATGCATATCCCTGTGAGTAGATGTCTCATCGACTCAACCGGCCTTGTAAATGTTAGCCTGCCCGGCAGCTGACATTAGAACACCTCGGGCAGTCAGCCTTTGCATACTCTGACCTAAATAGCACTGCCCATTAGAACTGTGTTAAGAATTTTATGTGAACCATTAAGATATCCGACGAGGAGCGCTATCACCACTCTTAACAATTTTCGTATTCTAATCGTCGGCTGTCTTATCTGTGGGCGCACTGTGTGATCTTCTCTGCTGCTCGGTTGGAAACACCTGACTGACCACAATTCTCAGCATCTCGCCTCTAGCCACACCTCTACACCATTTTCAAACAACACTACAGAAAATTGTAAAACCACTGACTTATTTAACCATCACTATACAGATCGTGAATATTATATTTATGTGGGTTAGGCAAAAATCTACATCTTACTATGATGTCAACCATAACATAATTTGGCCTGTTAAAGGTTTTCAGTTTTGTAACTACGTAGTTCCTGAGGTATTTTATACCTAAAGTTTCTTTCAGTATCTTCTTTTAGTGCATGTAATTTGTCTGTAATATAGTGAATATATATACTTATTTTTTATTTTTGCTTTATTTCAGTGCAGTGGAAATGGAAGAACATTTCCAATAACAAAAAAAAATCAAAAGCGAAACAAAATTCAATTCGAACTAAAAGTGGGGCCTTGTGTAAGCTAGGCCATATGTCAAGTGACAGTGGTAAGTACGTCTAAGTTTATACATCTTACTTTCAAGGAACTGGAAGTCTCTGGGAAAGAGCATTAGACATTTTCTTGAATATCTGATTCTGGTACAATAGAAATATAGAAGTGAAGGCGACCACTGACTGAAAAATTCATTAAGTTTCTTGAAAATACCTACTCTCTCCGCATATGCACGAACGCAACATGGTAACAAAATTTACCGAGGGAAAATTGGAAGATATGATTTAACTTAACAATAGAACATAGAAGTACGTGCAGATGTTAACTCTTCATTACATCTGCAGCGTTGTGTCAACTGACGAATTAGACCTGCCTGATGCTAAATTCCACTTGTGAAATGATCTTGCCAAATTCCAGTACGGGTGCCTGAAATTACAAGCTGGAATATTTTCAGTCCAGGGAACTCTACGGAAAAGAATAGAAACGCTCTGAAAAGTAACAGACCATAGAAATAGGTAGGTAGTCTGTGTGTTAGTGCCTTGTGTGGTTTGGTAGTTTCTTACCCTAAGTTGTACAGTCCTGGATCTGTCTGTGCTGCAAAGTGCCACGAGAAGAAAGTCTATCCTGGAGGCAGAGTAACATATATACGGTAAGCTGTCATCTGAACACCCATGGCATCAGTTGTGCTGCTTATGTAGGATCACAAACGCGGTGCCAATAAATCATACAGTGACCTCGTGATATGATCATGTCCCAGGTTCTCTGTTTTCCACCACACAGTCATGTTGCCACAGCCTAAAAGCAGCATCTACAGCTCTTTAGTGTCCCAGTTGCTATCGAGTTTACCTTTCTCATGTGCCTGGTGTTGATATTGTGGTCGTTTAAAACTACTATTGATATCTCGACTCATTTGTGAGTACAGTATGACAAATTATCCATATTGCCTCAATGTGAAAGACCGTTCTTGTCATGTAATTTGTTTACCACTTCATCGGCTGTTCTCATATATCTTTATTATCTGTTTCATGGTATATGAATATTTTTGTTTGATTAGTCTTTGTGCTGAAATAAACTTGCCTAGAACTAACCTTAACAATGACCTTTGCCCTCATAATTTAGATTTTTTGAACCTGAGAAACCTATTAATATTCTAAAATTTCATTTCTAATATTACCTTTCTCCATATTTTTCTTTATCATGAATTATATTCTCTCTAGTCTTATGAATTTGCTTTTTCATTGCTCGTCTCCCCTTTATTTTCCATAAACATAAAAATCACCATTTTCTTGTAAATTTTCTAAGGCAGATGGTTCAATTATCAGCTACCCATGTGCAACTACTATCTTTAAAATGAAAAAGTCCAATCAGAGCATTTTTCCTCTACCGACAATGAGTATAATAATCGAAGTTGATGGAATTTATGCTTTATTAGAGATGTGACCATTTTGTGCTGCTATAAAATTAAATCATTTATATGTTTTTTCATTAGTTTTGTCCATATAATGTAGCGAAAGAGTATTAGTGCCCTTCTCAGTTCATATTATAGTATTTTACTTTTTATGTCACTTGTTAAAAATGAAAATGTGCACTCAGGTGTAAATTAGTTTATAATGAATGTGTGACGCTGGCAACTGGGGTGAAATTGTGTGCCACTGACGTCAAAAACTGCTGACCCCTGGGCTTTCTTCACGTATCGACACCTTGCCATTGAAGTTCGCCTTTACACTACTACAGTGAACTTCAGTAACGATGAAGAACGAGCGGCTGAATTTGAATCCATGTCTTTTATTCTTGCTACCAGTTTTGACACCAAATGGAGTCATCTTCAGGCCTCAAGCTTGAACAGCCGTTCACAACCATTCACGTGTTGTGAATGGCAAGTTACTCTTGGGGCCTGAGGATGACTAGATGTCAAGTGAACTGGTAGCCAGATTAAACGACATCGATTCCAACACAGCCGCAGGCTTTTCTACTATTCAAGTACTTCATGTCCGTCTGAAGTGATGGGTTACCAGCGACATAACAGACGGAGGTCTTACGTGTCTTTGTATCGAAGTTCAAAATTATGGCCGGAGTAATACTTTTTCCGTTGCTTAGTGTGGTTTTCGTTCATCAGTCACATATTTATGTTGTATGAGAAATTTTGCACAAGCCATAGAGGATCTTCTTTCTGTTAATGCCTTCTACTGATTATCCAGTTCATGTAACCACTTGAAAATAACCTAAGGTCTAAACTGTTCCAGTGGATACTGTAATAAATAGCACTGTCGATGGCGAAATTCGTACGACACTGATCCTACAACAAATGTTTGATGGGAAGTTTACCATCTGTGAAGTGCGAGCACACGAGAAGTGTGAGCAAGTAAGAAGTCAGGAATGGAGATTAAAACTTGTTATCAACTGTGGCATATTGTTTTTATCCAGTTGCACAGGAAATCATCAGACAACGCTGTTAACAAGCGATGGGAAGAAATAAGGAACTGTAACTAAAGCGGGTGAAGAAATTCTAGGAGACACATAGCTAACTAAGAAAAATTGGATCAGTGAGACATGTGAACAAGCTGTGAAGGCCAGGAAGAGAGAAAGAGCTGTACACATCCTGGACAGAATGCGCGGAACATCAGGAAGCACTCAAAACCTCACGAATAGAAACGATTAGGATTCAGAGAACAGAAAAAAGAAAGTTCATGAACAATATGACTGATGAAATCGAAAAGGCAAATACAGTTTCAGACGGCAGGAAAATGTTCCAGCTGTTGGAACATGCGAGGAATGGTCAGAGAAACGAAACTTCAGTTATTGATGATAAGAATGGAAATATGCTAACATACAAGAAAAAAATTCTTAATAGGTGTAGAGAATATTTTGGAGAGTTATTAAATGCTGAAGATACATGAGTGCCTTTCCACATGAGAACAATACAAAGGTTCAAGGAGAAACCGCAAACATAACTCAAGATGGAGAAAGAGCAATGAGGAAACAGAAGGATAATAAGGTACCAGGAGAAGATACGATAATGGCAGAGATGTTGAAGGCAGGAGAAGGAACTCTTCAGAAAGAGCTATACAATCTCATAAGAAATCCCAGAGGAGTGGAAATCACCTGCCATCTTCCCACTGCATCAAAAGAACAGTAATAGAGATTGTATGAAGTACAGAGCCATTTCTGTCTTAAGTGTACCTTATGAAGTTTTATCTTTAATAATACTTGATAAACTTACGCCACTTGCAAAATATGTTGTATGAATTCCCAGGCAGGCTTCCAGGAAGTACGATCGACCATCAATCGAATATTCACCACGAGACAAATCTGGGTTAAGTGCTGGGGATGCAACCATCTGTTTCTGGTAACGCTCGTGGCCTTCTCAAAGGGTTGCGACAGTATCCTCAGGTTCAGTATGTACAACATCCTGAGGGAGCTTGGTATACCCATTACGTTAATAAATGTGGTCAAGGTGTGCACAGCAGAGATGAAAGCCAAAGTCAAATACCAAGCGGAGCTGTCCAAGGCGTTCCAGATTAGAACGGGTGTGAGACAAGGTGATATTTCACTACTGTTATTCGACCTGGTCCCAAAGAAAGTAATCCGGGAAATGAAGAGGAAACAACGGGGTGACGCTAAATGGTAGGACAGATTTATTGGGCTATGCAGACGACAGCGCGATTCTAGCAGAATCAGTGGAAGAGACAGCAGAAACTGTAGAGGACCTAGCACAAGGTACAAGGAAGTTCGGGGCATGGATTAATACGGGAAAGACTGAGGTCATGGAGGTATTAACAGAAGTCCCTAATGACATCCCATTACAGGCAAGGATATTGATATTTGCTTAAGTGGAAAATCTTTAATACCTAAGCACACGGTTCAACAGGCGAAATAATTTGAAACAGGGAAAAAACCAACGTATTGTGAATGGGTCTACAACTGATTTCAGTATAAAGCAGATAATATCATCCAAGGATGTCACTTAAGAACGAACTGAAGACCTACTATGCCATTAAAGTGCCGGTATTGTTGTATGGGACCTAAGCCTGAAGCCCAACAAGGTAGGATGAAGAAAACTTGGGTCTTTGAAAGAATAGTTATGACGACGGGCTTTAGTCCAGTCAATGACGGGAGTGTAATATCCCTTCGGCCTGCTAGCTACTGGATGTGAATGGATCGGTTCAACAAGCTTCCTATCGTTATTGGTTTAATGTTGGTATATATCGCGAAGTGGTGCGTTTCGTCTGCGTGAGCGACATTGTTATTCTTTTACTCCACATTGCACCATGGCGAGCGAAAGAAAGTAAGAAAATCGGAATGTGAGTGGACTCACACCAACCCACACACCCGAGGGAGGAGTCGAACCTCCTACGTGGGGGAGCGTTAGGACCGTGACAAGGCGGCCTGGGCTATCCAGTCTTTACGTGGAGTCCAGTAACGGCCGGAATACAGTCCGTTGCACTTCATAAGTAATCCGTCGTATTTAATTTTCATCGAAAGATTCTGTGATGGACTATTATGTACTACAAACTAGTATAGGACTTCGAATATTTCGTGGTCGATGTTTACTCTAGTGCCTGCTTCAATAAATGGTCAAAAGCACAGAGAAAGTATTCCCTGCTAGAAGATTCATTTCACTCGCAGACGATCATCGAATAACGAAATGGGAATGGTTGTGTTCCAATTCGAGAAGATCCTATAGAAGTTTTATCTCACATTACACCACAAGAGTACCTTTTCAACTTATACGAAATGACGTATGCTCTGGGAATAGTCGACACCGATCAAATGGATGTTCCTCACAGAGACACGAACAGGGCCACTGCACGCACCAGTTCAATAACATCGAGATTAATATTACCAGCTTGAAAACAATTTCTTTTTTGCTGTAGCAGAAGTAGTTGTTTGCTTCGCGAATTACACATTTGTAATGGCTGATGACCGCGGCTGTCCCTGCAGCTTCTTATCCATTACCCAGTCGTCCAGTTGTTGCTTCAACTGCTGGGTTCTCTCTTGGAACTTTTGTTCCATTCGCCCTTCACATCCGGACGCTAATTGCGTGTTCGTCTTCGATGGAAAAATTATGAAGACGATTTTTGAGCCTGTCCACGAAAGGAGATCGTGGAAACAGACAAATCCAAGAATTTTATGAGCTGATGCAAGCAAAGATTGTTCAAAAACTGAAAGCGCGAAGAGTACGATTGGCAGACCACATTGCTAGGAGACAGGGCACCTCTAGAGCAAAAGCCGTGCTTATGGGAAGATTTGATGGTACTCGTCTTATCGGAAGCCTCAGAAAGCGATGGATGAGCTACATGAAGACCTGTGCCAGCTGTGGGTCACAACAAATGTATCCAAACAGCACAAGGTCGTCATCTATGGATGAACACTGTGAGGTCGGCCCATCATCTACAGGGTTCTCGATCTCCGAATTCATGATGATGCGAGGTAAGCAACAATGGTGCCGCAACAGGTTGCACAATACTGTATAGTTTATTAAGAAACTATTTTTCCAAAAAATTCTGGAAGCTGTAGGACATTTTATCTGGAAAATTGTGAGGCTTGTGACAAATAGAAGTAAAAGCTATGACAAATGAACGGGGCGGAAATTGTCTAAATATCTGCAAGACACGTTTCGTAACAAAGTTCGTGGCTTCAAGCTATTTGTATGTTTGCAGATCTGAGAAAGTAATGGAGTCTGCAGAGGAGTGGGGAAAATCGTTTACCGACAAGTTTAAATTCAACCAAGTGCGACTCCTCGACAGATGTTAGATATTGTTGTATTTGAGGATGCTCTTCATGCTATTAATTATTTTATGAACGAAGTGAGTGATTTCAAAAAGGCATACACGAACGTTTGATAGGCTCAAAGGTCAAAAAACAGTGACAACAGGATATCTTGTCAAAATTTGAATTTTTGGTAAAGTAGTTACTTCCATGAACCTAGCCTTCATTAACAACGACCTATGAGAAGCATCAAGCCATTCGCAGCGTGATGCTTCTAATTTCTAACACGAAAATGGAATTAATCATTTACTAAAGTCAAGTTTGAACTTACCGAGCTGTTTCCGCATCCAAGTTACGAGTTTAACGACAGCGACTGTAAGGATCAAGCGACCTACCGAAGTTCTCTATATTGTGACTGGTTTCTGCGAATCTAATTTCTACCTGTCGGCCGACGTTTTGAAAAGGAAGCATTTAGAAATGCCGAACTGTGTTGCACTCTATATACCAAGGCTGCGACTTATGACGACCTCACCGACAGTTTGAAGGAGATGTTGGCAGGACGTGGCGCGTATGCTGCCGGCCCGTATTGTTTTGACGGAAGTAATACCCCGGCACCCGAAGAGAACTTTCCAATGCACGAGTCCAGCACAACACAAGAAACTGTGACTCATGGCCAATTGACTCCGAAGCAGTACTGACAAAGCACTTTCTGCTGAGTGCACTGTACTTTGCTCTAAGTTCTCTGAACGCAGGTGGAAAGGGTATCCATTTGAAATTGTTTGCCATATCTCTCACGAAAGCAACCAAAATTTACCACCAGATGGAAGCGCCTGCTCATACAGCATTTTGGTCTGAAGATGACCACAGGCGTGGTCGAATCCGGTTACAGAGTAAATAAATTTGTGATCAAGACTGATTTTAATAGGAACTATTCGTAATGCCATTGATCACTGTTTGCTCCCACGATGTATTCAAAAGGAACCGAAATTCAGATTGTCGCAACGCACTATTACCAAGGGGTGGAATAACGCAAACACTTATCTGGAGGATTGAATCCACTAACACACGAAGTAAGAATAGCTAACGCGGACGGTAAGGAGCCGTTTACTTAATTTTAGTACGCCAAAATACTGTACATTGGTGGAGTAAATAAGCGAGATGCAGACGTGGTCCCCGAAGTCTAGTTCTCCGAGCAGTGCATGCGAAGGGCTGACCTACAGATAATAATTTTTAAAGTTTTAGGTGGGATTCTTATACGGGAACTCAGCGCAAGGAGACGCAGGAGACACGATACGGACTTCTCTGGGGAGCAGAGACGGAAGAGTACATTGCATTTCACGACATAGAAGAAATGACACTGGTCTGCTTTCCGGTGGATGCCGCATTGTGACATTCTTTTCTGACACAGCTTGAATTGGCAGACGAGGCCCAGTGGTATCCCCGTCTGTACCACCTGCAGTCTCCTTTTCAACACCTAACAGTTTCTGTTAAAATATCTGGCGGCATGAACTGGTTAACAAGGAATCAAGGAATGAGGTTTTCGTATGTTATTAAATTCACTTGCGCTCACCAATAACTGGACGGAGAGGCAGAGTTGCATACTTTATTTCCCTTTTCGGTATGATTGCTGTTATCCACCCTCCCTTCTCGGTGTAATTGCTCTTATCAACCCGTGGCTAGGTGGTGTTGAATTACTAACATTGGGAAGTTCACTACTACTGACGCTACCTGCTTGGCAACCAACATCACCAAATTTGAACTACTGAAATGTCAATACCCAGGACCCAGTACTTTGACCAGAACTCTCTTTCAACAGCATTCATTGAAATTCGTTGCCTAAAATTTTAGTGAGCACCTAAATTCTTCGCGGAGCTAAATGCCTCTCAGCCGCCCGACCGTCAGGACTCAGCCCGACCGTCACTTCGTAACTTAACGTGCTGGAAAAATTCCTCGAATGACTTATGAAACCAATAATGAGTGTTTTAAATGTGACCAATTCATAAACGTCTGGCAGCTGACCAGACATCGAGACCTTCAGCTCATTAGAAGCTGTAAGAACTCACTGACCACAAATTACAAGAAAAATGTAGCAGTTGTAGCCATTTCCTTCAGTGCAGGAAGAATCGGTATGAAATATTGAAAATACTGTACCCTTAATATCAGAAACAACTACATTACACAGAAGAAACTTATACTGCTCTAATAGTCCATGGGTGTACTGCCGGTTCGTAGTGCCTAATGGGCACAATATTTCGGCGATCAGACATGTCCCCATCGTCAGGTGTGCTGACGAACTGAGCTCCTGCGGGCGGGCGGCCTCCGGGGTGAGCGGATTTAAATCGGCCGCCCGTCCTCAGGTCAGTTGGTCAGCGCACCTGACGATGGCGACATGTCTGATCGCCGAAATATTGTGCCCATTGGACACGATGAACCGGCAGTACACCCGTGGACTGTTCGAGCAACAAATACACCGGGAGAAACTAAAGAATCACAACTGTTATACTGTTATACTGTTTACTCACTATGTTAGATATCGCAATGAAGAACAGAAGGAAAAAAAAATTAGAATGTTCATTTTTATTCACGGAATGATGTCACGAATCATAGCGCACCACCACATATGTCTGATTCTAAAATACATCAAAAAGGCAATGATTAAGACTTCCTTGAGGTATATTGGAAGTCCTGATGATGCAGTTAGCATGAAGTCTGATAAAGCCATTGAGAATTTAGTTCATCTAAACGTTCCACGATCAGAAGGGCCAACGAATTGATTGAATTAATGATATACCAGTTGGGACTACAAATTCGACACACGGAGAAATAAATTAAACTTATCTCCCTTCACAATGAACTAGAGAGAGTCACGAATAACCAAATTAAATATAGGAATCTAGGGTATCCATAAAGTGCACTTGCCAAAAGAATTAGGGGAAAGTATCAACGTACGGTATATTAAACCTATTTTGATACAGGCGGTATTTACGGTGTTCGCTTTTAATGTAACCAACAATTCAAATCCTTCACTACCTGTTGGCTGTGTTATGAATTACAGTGTCCGTTGACACACCAGAAAGAAGTGAATACCGGTGTTAAAGTATTCTAGTGAGGTATACCGATGGCACATCTGATTTGTGGAAGTTTTGCTCAACCAAGCCCACGCAACTGCAACTCGAAATCTTAACGCAATGCAACTTACAGGAGCTATCAGTTTGGTCCAAAAAGAGTACATTTCCGGTCGTGTTCCTGGGAATAATGCCTTACCAATCATCATCCTCAGATTGTCAACACGGTACAGGGAGCAGGTCTGTACATGGTGAGTTGGAGAAGGTCGCCAACGTATTGAAAACCCCACGATATATCAAGCAATCTGCGTTGCAGCGTCGTACAGATATCGCCAGAGCATTGCAAGACCATCTGCGAAGGCCACTGGGGACGCTGTGACCGATCACACTAACTTAAGAAAAGGGCTTTACCACCTGGACATTTGCTCCAGCATCTTGCTCGACACATCCTGCAGTATGTAGGTATGTCTCGCGAAGCCTGGACATTGACGTAGCGCAATCGCCGGCAGAATTCTGAATTAAACCCCAGTAACACCTCCGTAAACTTATCCACATCATGCCACACGGGTGCAGCGCACTGAAACGCTGAAGGAGGGCATAATTTTTACGGGGTCCAGCACTAAAAATTTAATGGAGAGTATCTTTCCACTTTGAAATATCGTTATGTAAAAGATCGAGAACGTAATAATTGTGTACTTCACTGGTGAGAGATGAATGTATGATTTAGGACTGTACCCAGTCCTCAGTTATTGCTCAATGGAGTAAGGAAGCCATTTTACCCTCCTTTTGAACAGTGTATTTCGTTAGTTGATGTGACTATTTCTGTCCCTAAATTACTTGTTAAATGTTAATCCAGTTTCTTATTTGTAAGAATTTACAGTGGGATTGTTACCTTCCTGGAACTGTATGAAATCTTTCTATGTACCACAGGGCGGAAAGCTTTGTTGAAACGTAGCAGTTAGCTGGCATCGTTTTCTCCTACGGCATTTATGTTGACACCATTCTATTGAACGTAACCAATACTGAACGAAATGAATATGTGGTTAGTTTAATCTTTAGTGTCTAGTATTATATTCGGCATGATTACGAAAACTAGGGAATCCATTTCGTGGCTCCAAAAATGGCGCCACAGATACGTTTTTCAAAACCCACAACAAATGTTCTGAGCTAACTGCCCGTTTCTGGCAAGACAGCTTTGTGCAAAAGATCAATTCCCCAAAGTATCAAAGAAGATTGAAGACTGCAATGGTCTTGAGATGGCAATACAGTTTTATTTGCAAGAGAATAGCACTCACAGTGGAAGACAAGAGATGGAGAGGAAAACAGACACATTGCGTAGATGACGTTTTGAAGGTGAAGGACGTATGAGAAATTGAAGTACAGAGCCAGCCATTCCAAGAATACTGTGTGTACTCGCATGGGAAAAAGGCAGAAGCGCAGGAGAGTAAGATGAAGCTTAAGGGGAACAAAGACCCAGCACAAAAAACTTGTTTTCAATGAATGCGGAGAAATGGAAGGAAATTAAATCGCGGCCAAGCTCATGGCTCTACTGAGAATTGGCATGCCGAATTTCTCAAGTCAGTCACGAAGTCTGAAGCGACTAATGGGAGTTACCACAGCTTTTAATATCGTCAGGATTCGTTTGCGACTGCTAGATTTTGCAAGTAACTGAAGCTTGATTTGCCACTACTCTTCTGGAGTAGTGTCGCGCGGTCTGGGATCCTTATCCGATAAAATTAACTGAGAACATCGACGAAGTTCAAGTTAGAGCAGATAGTTTCTTATTATCGCGATATAGCGGAGAGAGTCACTGAAGTGATCCAGGATTTGGGGCGGACACCTGTGAAACAAATTCTTCGGTGAGGGTGTAGCTCCTCACGAAATTGCTATCACCAACGTTCTCCTCCGAAAGCGAAAATACTTCGCTGACGCACAGCTGCACACGGAGAAACTACTATTATAATAACGTGAGGGGGCTCAGGGCTCACACAGAAAGACTAAGGTTAGTTTTTTCCAGTCGTTGTTCGAGAATGGAGTGACTAACATTAATTGCGGGAGTGGTTCGATGGAAACAGTGCCAGGCATGTATGATTTTTAGACTATGTTAATGTAGATGTGCTTTTATGTGAGCTGTTACAACAGCTGAACTGACATTTCAGCAAACAATAGACAGACTATTGAATTACCTCAAGGCAATGTTAAGGCTGCTGGCATCCTTGACGCTTCTTGCGACATAACGCCAGATGGCAGTTTTCTTTTTGACCACACAGCTGACGGTGAATGTGCACAAGCTGTGCCGTTTAATCAGTAGGACTGAGTTTTTAGCGCCAAGCATGGTTCATTTAATATAGGAAAAAGAAATTTACCTCTCGTCGGTGACGAACAAGATAGGCAAATACTGAATGGGTGTGTGTAGCAAAGCCAATTTCCTGTTCCGCTGGGTAACACCATGATTCTCTGTTGGGTCCAGTGTTGAGATCAGTCTGCGATAGAGCTTTTTATCCATCTTGAAGGTAAGTATCTGTTAATGGCTTCCTTTGTTGGTTGTCAAGTACGTTGTGAAACGCGAACTACAAACAAACATGTTTTATTAAAAAACTAAAAACCCCTCTATTGCGAAAAAAAGCACCTAGTGTTTAACCCAGGTTTTGGCGTAGATAGCTACACCATCTTCAGAACAACAATAAAACCCCAAGTGTCTAAGAAACCCTTTGTCAATGATTAAAACAACACCATAGCTATACATTTATAAACGAAAGAGAAAAGGAAAACACAAACAGTACCAGTGTACAAAGTCAAAACCACTACTTAATGGTGCACGCTCCACCTCACACCGGCGTATGTTCGATGGGCTGTGACCCGCCATAAACTGCATCTACAGACTGTCGCTCACTTAGAAGCCTGACCCCAACGCTCACTGCCCTGCCCCAACACATTGAGATTAAAAACCGCAAAACTGAGAATAAAAACCACTTTCATGGAGGGAACTGAGAACCAGTTCGACTATCCGGGAATCGTCAGCCAACATTAAAGGTAAAGTGCGGGGCAGACTGTACTTAGAATGCAGAGTCTGAAGAAGGGACCATTCCACCAAAATGTGGGCTACTGACTGGAATTCTCCACAACCACAAAGTGGGGGTGGCACACTACGCAAAAGAAAACCATGCGACAGCCTGGTATGGCCGATGCGGAGACGACACAGTGTGGTCGAGTCCTTTCAGGAGAGGCTAAAGGAAGAACGCCACGGGCCTGGTGTCACAATCGCAAGAAGTTTATTAGACAGGAAGGTAGCCTCCCAAGACTTGGGCCATGATTGTGTGAAGTGGGATTTGATGGGGACTGTGATCGAGTTCCAATTGATGTGCTGACCCTTGAAGTAGCCGTATCTGAACCTGATCTGACGCATCTGGCATGAGATTGAACACTGTGCCAGAGCTCATCGCCCCCTCCGCGGTACCTACTGTGATCAAGTGGTGGCGTGAGCTGCGTGGTGGTGGTGGTGGTGGTGGTGGTGGTGGTGACGCGCGGTGGTGGTGACCCACCACCACCACCGCGCGTCACCACCACCACCGCGCGTCACCACCACCACCGCGCGTCACCACCACCACCGCGCGTCACCACCACCACCACCACCACCACCACCACCACCACCGCGTATCTACACTGCATTACTCATGCTACTCAGCTGAACAGTGAGCTGTGGCAGCTCATATCGGTAGTGCCACTCTGGTGGTTTATCTTTCCTTCCAAGGTCAGGGCGGTAAGCAGCGCCGTCTGGGGCCTACGCGAGGAGAGGCGAGACGGTTGTGTGTGTGGTGTGTGCGCGCAGATGTGCAAAACTCCCTACCGTGACCTACCAAGGCACCACTGCTTCAATGTCACGACGCGTCACCACTGTTATCCATGCCGAAGGTTGACATACCGGCCATTAGATACGCGGTCATAATGTTCTGTCTGGTCAGCACATAGCTCTGTGACCATGATGAAGGATATTGTGATATTCATTTAACTACGCTCTGGGTGTTTGTTTATCATGTGTGAAGGAAGATGTACTTGGGCTGATGATCCAGTGGACGGACTGAAGTCGTTACGTTTCTCCTGAAATTACGAGTTCTTGTTTGGACGTGCTCTACTAACGTGAAGATCGCTTCACGTATCTACAGAACAAGACAGCTCGAATGATTTAGTATCGCGGAACGAGACTAAAGCACGCATGTTATGTCTGAATACGAGAGGCGAAGTTTTCCCAGCGTCTTGAGGCTTCGGCCACCCAAAATTTGAAGAAAACGTAGAATTAGAGTGAGAATATAAGAATTCATTATGAACTGTAAGTGTATGATGATAAAGCTTCATTCGAGCCATCTGTGAGCTTACCGTTCACTGCATTACTCGTGCTACTCAGCTGAACAGTGAGCTGTGGCAGCTCATATCGGTAGTGCCACTGGTGGCTTATCTTTCCTTCCAAGGTCAGGGCGGTAAGCAGCGCCCTCTGTGGCCTACGCGAGGAGTGTCGAGGCGAGGTCCTGTGGGAGGGGTGTGCTCCGGGACGTGGTGGAAGACGGTTGTCTGGTTGACAGAGCGAGTGTGGGGCCGGACCTACCACATGGAGATATACAAGTTGGCTCTGAACGGAAGGTGCCGTAGCAACCAGCGGGAAGTGGGCGTCCTGTAATTTGTGTAAAGGAGTAACGATTTTTGCATTGGATGTGCCAGTGGTTACCGAGAGTTGCGGTGGCTGCTTTCGGAAAAGAGAATAGGTAAGAGCTTGTGTCTACGCTCTTTTCCATACGATGTTGCTGCCTGCCGTTATAAACGGGTGAAAATCAGGCGCTTGTATTGACTATACGGGAACTGGTGATGTAAAATTACATTTGTGATTGAGTCAGTCTTGTACTGTGACAATTTAGAGGCGAAATCACAAATGTAATTTCACAGGTGAGACGCAAACTGTGGTGGTTTCATTAGGTCTGGTCCTTTGCTGTGCAACTAAGGGAGTCAGTTATCTGGGGTAATTGAGGGAGCACCATTATGTTGGTCAAAGTGACACATTCTCCAGGTTTTGTCTATGGCTTTGCGAATCGAAATCGTGGGGCAGTACACGTGTAATTTGTTATTGTATTGATGGTTATGTCGTAAAGACTGTTCTGTGGTCTGTTAAATCACCCATTAATTTGTAGCCAATCTAAGCAGAAGTTACCATCGCTACTTATGTGCTACTGTCCTTATGATTGGCGTTGTTTTTCATTTGACTGTAGATGTGCTCAGGTTTAAAAAATATGATGGCTACTATTCATAAGGGTTTTCTAGTAAGGAAATTGCTTAAGCTTTTATCATATGCTGGTCTGTATGCCTACCACATTGGCTTTCTATGCAGTAACTGAAGGGATGTGTGTGGTGGTTCAAGATTGTAGGCTGACTAGTATTTGAACTGGTGTTGAGGTTAAGGGCGAGATCAGCATCCCGCAAACCCACACGCTGCGCGTGGTTAAATGTTCCGCTGTTGGGGAGCCGGCTCTCTGTTCTTGGATTTTGTAAGGATACTTGATTGCATCGCTGTAGTTTTTTATGTCCTAAATTGCGGGACGTCGGTGCCGTCCTAGGACTAGACTTGTGATGTATGTTATGTTGAAAGGGAATTAACTGGACCAAACTTAAGAGAGCTTTTAGTTTTAGGTCTGTACATGGAATGATGATATTTTGTCGATTGCAGCAATAACTTTCTGTGAGACACTTGGAATGCACTGCAACAGTACAATACAACTGAAACGTGCTGCTTAAAACTTGGGACTGCAGCTCTCTGATGTATATTACTGTTTAATCTTAAATGTCTTGGAGGTAATATGGTTGTTGAGGATTATGTAGTTAATTTTGATCGCTGGTTCCTTAAGGGAAGAATTTCGTTTTAAAATATGTGCTCGGTCAGAGCCTATTTAAATATGATTTTAACTCATCATTCAAATTTTCTAGTCTTGCTTTCTTAAAAGGCTTTCAGTTAAATGATTGCCATTTGCCTGTTTAAATGTTTGAGCGACTTAAAGGAAAAGAATATTACATTTTTATTTGTACTGATTGTTCCTTTTGGGTAATACCTGACTTGTGTGTTCAATAAATGAGTGTCTTGTCGATGGTGGTGCACTGTTCTATTGCTAGCCTACCCCTTCCACTCCACAGTCTACTGAGCTGCTTTGTGTCTAAACTGTTCAGAACACCCCTCTGACCTGACACCTCAAACAGTTTGCTGGAGACTTCTAGAAACAATCTAGTTTCCACGTGGCAGCCAACAGGGAGGCAGGCAATCACGTGTCTCGTACAGGCATAGCAACGAAGCTTGGCTTAGCAATGAGGCTGATCACTATGTGCCTATATTAAGGGATATCTACAGGAACAGAAGTGTTTATTTAGCTAATTAGACGACTGATCCCAAGTTCAGCTTGGAAACAGTTAAAATGCGCTTGTAAAGATAAGAGTTTCGGATCACTTTGACAAAATAGTTGGTAGAAGGGAACTATACAATTTCGATTTTCTTTATACACCAAGTGTCCTTGTCTTACCAACTGCTCTGTATCTAACTGTATTGTTGCAGATTTATTGTTTGGTGGGTCTGTGATTGAAAAAATTGGACGTCTACTTCTTTCGGAGTGACAAATTTTGGCATAAAAACAGATTAATAGCAAAATTCATGAAGGCACCTTCGTTATCACGGTAACTCAGTTGTTGGGTTATTGGCGAACTGAACAGTTTTTGGATGAGCTGAGCTGACATTAATAAGGAAGTTAAGCACGAAGGCGGCGAGTGAGCGATGCGCGTTCGTTTGGCTCGCGACTTTACCCGAGTTTCAGAGGTGTTACCAGGCAGCAAGCTTTTCAAAACAAAGGGAATGGTGTGGTGTGTTCCTAGTTTCATTTTGACGTCTATTTTTGACTGCTTGTAAAGTGGAACCGTATTTAAAATAGAAAACCGTCGTACAACATGCAGCGCCGCCAACGGCCAGTCGAATGAGAGCGCCGGACCTGAGCAGACAGCAGGAGCTGCGGCCGCATCGCCCGGCATCGCTGCACTCGTCAAGGCTGAGGTTAGAGTCTTACTGCTGGCAGGGGACACACTCGGGCTTGTTCAGACAATCACTGATGATGTCACCGCAGCTGAACTACAAAACACTCTGGAGGCGAATAAGACTGAGATCCGTGCCCTGAGCAATTCTTTAGAAGAACGTGAAGAAAGGGCACGATCGCTCGAAAGGAAGCTGGTATTGTTCGACTATGTCTGATTTCTCAATCAGAGACTCAATAACCTGACACTGTTCACCAGTGTAAACAATGACGTAGTGATCAATATTTCTAGTGAGGAACTTGACCTATCGGTGACAAATGACGGACAGACGCCAGACAGTGGGTTATATGAAGCCAGGATCCACGAAACCTAGAACTATCAGTATCAGGTTCGTGTCACACACAAGAAGGTCCGAAATCTTCAGAGCAAAGAAGAAACTCGCAAGATCAGGTATAACTATACTTGAGGATCTTACCTCTGAAGAATTGAGATTCTGAACGCTATCTCTAGTTCTGGACCGAAAAATGTGTGGCAAAACAACGGCAGAATAATGGTGAAGACCACATGTGGGAAAAGTTTGTAACGCAAATGAACTCCAAAGCCTGTGCTTTAGCAGCTAGGAATTTGTAAACTCTGCTGCCCATAGCTCATTTGTTTTATTTTTGTAACTATTTTGTTAATAACTAAGTTATTTCATTGTACTTTCGTTATAACAATTTCCTGCTATTATCACTCGTTTGATTAGGTATAATTTTAGTGCTAGATATAAATCATGTTTTAATTGTTTTGTTCTTCGAAGTCTAGTATTATTTCACCCTTACTTCACTACTCTTATGTCTGCTTCCAATGATTAAATTCCTGTAAATATACTTCTTTATTCATTAGCAACACAATTCTTGATATACTGTTTACTCCATAATCCTTTTACATTATTGTTCTACTTCACAATCATTTTTGTGGTTGTTTCCTGTTACATTATATTTTCTTTCATCACGTATTTCCCCGTACCGTAACATGTCACTTCCATGTATTGTCGATCTCTGTAAGATTCCCGCACTCAGTACTGCCACACTGTCTCTGGGTCCACGTCCCTGTCCTTGAACCTCACCCCTCCGCCCCTCCCAGCTGCCATCAGGTTCGTTTGAGCAGTTACCAGAGGTCTCACGCGCATGCGCAGAGCTGAAGTCGCATACGAGCAGTGTTTTCTCCCGCTTTCTGGCTACTTTGAGTGGGGCTGCCTGCTGTATGAGCAGTAGCAGCAAGCTGCCAGACGCTACCCTGAAAAAATGTTTGTCGCAGCCAAGCAGCCTGATTCACGCATCCGCAGAGCTGTGTGAGTTGGAGTGGGGCCCGCTCTCTTGCTGTTTACGATCCATCATCGTGAATTGTAAGGTAAGCATTTTATTTATTCTCATATGAAGTCACCGTTACTAGGCAGAGTGCAAAGGAATTTCATGTGGTTGAAACGTGAAATTTATGAACAGTACTTATTCCAGATGTCCAGCTAATCTGAATCAGATTGTGTGTGGAGCGATGAGGTGCTGGAAATGTTCCAACCGCAGTAGAGAAAGGATCGAAAACTATGTAGAGAATGTGGCGCCACACTATGGTGACAGTGAATCTGTAGAACATTTATGGGTGTGGCGCCACGTGGCAGATGGCCTTATAGGACCTTGAATTTCTGAATCTCTCATTATCAGGCAGGGGGAAACGGGAAACTGCTCCCACTGAAGCACATCTTGATATTTTCGTAGTTTGCTGGTCACGAAGCTGCAGGTTTCAGGGATGTCGCAGATGGGTTCAGTATCTGTATTTCTTCTGTGCTACGTGATATACAGATAGTTACTAACTTCATCAGTGATTTAGGATGAGAAGTTATACAGTGGATGTCCGCAGAAGAAAGAGTAGAGATTGAGGCTCATTTCCGGGCAAATGGATTGCCTGGTGCGACTGGGGCAATTGACGGTACACACATTAGATCTAATAGTTCTCAGAAAGATCCCCAGTCGTATACGAATAGGAAGGATTATTTTTCCATTAACTGCAAGTAGTTTAAGATCATACCGGCGGATTAGGGACTTATTCTTCCCCTATCCAGGCTCTGTGCCTGACAGGAGAGTGTTCAGGACGTCCACACACTACCAAACGCTCGAAGAAAAGTGTGGAGATTTTCATCATTTGGGTGGCAGTGCCTATCCGTTCAGAAATACAGGGCATTTGTCCAGAATGCAATGTGACTTCAATACGACTCAAAAATAAAAAGTGTGTTTTAGAACACTGCTTTGGCCTTTTGAAGCAGCGTTTTAGACAATTATAACCCTTGGAATTGACGAGTGTGAAAGTGAATGCACACTTCATCTGAGCATGCTGTGTGATTCACAATCTCGCCGTGGAAGATAACTAGGAGTTAGGAGACAACGAAGGTAAATATAGCAATAACTATCATTTCATTATTTTACTACAATCACAATAATTTTATAAACGCAACTGACATAAGCTTGACATTCATGTAACTGAATTCTTGTGAGTATTTAAGTATCTGATCCACACAGGTGAAGATGATGAACCAGTAGTTGGCTTTTACAACAGGGATGACAAGTAGCGTTACCAAGAGGAACCTTAATTGCAGTCCCGTTGCAAATGTAAAAGCAGCACCAGATGCCCCATCACCAACATATGGCAACAAATGTAAGTAAAACCCTATCGGATAAAACTATACCCTCTGGTTAACAGCTTTAGTTACTCCTTTTTTCGTATGGCAAATTACCGAAAAATGCCATAAATTGTTCAGCATTGTATCGTGTAGTCTTCCGACACGTTTGGTTATTTGTTCAAAATGAAGCTGTTAACATCGGAATTCGCGAAATCTCGAGGCCCCACTGGACCTGAAATTCAGTGTCATTAGTAATATCGTTTCAGTGATGTGAGTTTGTTTCGTAGCTGTTTGAAAGCTTCCAGCTTTTTCACCGTGTTGAAGTGTACACACAGGGCTCGAGACATACATATGCATATCCCCTGTTAGTAGATCTGTCTCATCGACTGACCCGGCCTTTTACACGTGAGCCTGCCCGGCAGCTGACGTTAGAACACCTCGGGAAGTCAGCCTTTGCATACTGACCTAAATAGCACTGTCCATTAGAATTGTGTTAAGAATTTTATGTGATCCACTAAAATGATCGACGACGAGCGCTATCGCCACTACCAACAATTCTCGTATTGTAATCGTCTTCAATCGTCTTCTCTGTGGCCACACTGTGTAATCTTCCCTGCTGCATTGTTGGGAACACCTAACAGTCCATATTTCTTAGCATCTCGCCTCTACCCGCACCTCTACACCATTTTCGAACAACACTACAGAACAATATAGAACGACTAAGTTTTATTTAACAATCACTATAACTACATAGTTCCTGAGGTATTTTATACCTAAATTTTCTTTCAATGTCTTCTGTTAGTGCATGTAATTTGTCTGTAATATAAACATAAGTATACATTTTTTGTGATTTCAATGCAGTGAAAATCGAAGGACATTCCCAATAACAAAAATAAAATCGAGACCGAAACAAAATTCAATTCGAACTAAAAGTGGGGCCTTGTGTAAGCTAGGCCATATGTGAAGTGACGGACATGCTTACCACTAAGGTTATATATCTTACTTTGAAGGAATTGTAAGTATCTGGGAAACAGCATTGGACATTTTCTTGTACATCTGATTCTGGCACTATAGAAATATAGGAGTGAAGGCGACCACTGACTGAAGTGAAATTCATTAATTTTTTGTTAGTACTGTATCTACTCTTACCATGTTGCATTCGTGCATCTGAAGAAAAACAAAATTTACAAAGGGAAAATTGGAAGATGTGGAATAATTTGTAACATAAGCACATACTTTTATGTTGTATTGTTAACACTTCATCAGATCTGTAGCGTTGTGGAATTAGAGCTGGCTGATGCTAAATTCCAGCTGCGAAATGATCTTGACAAATTGCAGTGCAATTGCCTGATATCACATGCTGCACTATGTTCAGTCTAGGGAACTTGATGGAAAAGAATGGGAAAGCTCAGAAAAGTAACAGACCATACAAATAGGTAGGTAGAGTGTGTGTTATCTGTTTGTGCTGCAAAGTGCCACAAGAAACTTGGAAGTCTGTCCTGGAGGCACATTAACGTAGATCTGGTAAGCTGTCATCCGAATCACCCATGGCATCGGTTGTGCTGCTTATGTAGGATCACATACACTGTGCTCATAAATCACACACTGACCTCGTGATATGACATCCCTGTCCCATATTCTCCGTTTTGCACCACACAGTCATTTTGCCCCAGCTTAAAAGCAGCATCTACGGCTTTTCAGTGTCCCAGTTGGTATCGAGTTTACCTTTCTCATGTGCCTGTTGTCGATATTGTGGTCGTCTAAATCTACTATTGATATCTCGATTCATTTGTGAGTACAGTATGACAAATGATCCGTATTGCCTCAAATAATATTCCCTTGTCATGTAAGATTGTTCTTGTCATGTAAGATTGTTCTTGTCATGTAAGATTGTTCTTGTCATGTAATTTGTTGACCACTTCATCAGGTGTTCTGATGTATCTTGTTTATCTGTTTCATGGTATATGAATATTTTTGTTTTATTAGTTTTTGTGCTGAATTAAGAAATTTGCCTAGAACTAATCTTAATAACGACCTTTCCCCTAATAATTTAATTTTTTTTGACCCTGAGAAACCTATTAATAATCCAAAAGTTCATTTGTAATATTACCTTTCTCCATATTTTTCCTTTACCATGAATTATATTCTCTCTAGTCTGATCATTTCAACAGCTTGATAATATGAATTTGCTATTTCATTGCTCTTTTCCCCCTTGATTTTCCATAAATCACTAACTTTTTAGAAATTCTCTAAGACAGATGGTTCAATTATCAACTACCCATGTGCAAGTAATATCTTAAAAAGATAAAAGTCCAATCAGAGCATTTTTCCTTTACCGACAATGAGTATATTAATCTATGCTGATGGAATTTATGCTTTATTATAGATATGACATTCATTTTGTGCTGCTATAAAATTAAATTATTAATATGTTTTTGTTAATTACTTTTGTCCATATGATGTAGCGAAAGTATATCAGTGCCCTTTTCAGTTCATATTATAATATTTTACTTTTTACGTCACTTGTTAAAATGCAGACGACAGCGCAGTTCTAGCAGAATCAGTGGAAGAGACAGCAGAAATTGTAGAGGACCTAGCACAAGGTACAAGAAATTTTGGGGTATGGATTAATACCGGAAAGACTGAGGTCATGGAGGTATAAATAGAAGTCCCTAATGACAACCCATTACAGGCAAGGATATCGATATTTGCTCAAGTGGAAAATCTTGAATACCTAGGCACACTGTTCAACAGGCGAAATAATTTGAAACAGGGAAAAAACCAACGTATTCTGAATGGATCTAAAACTGATTTCAGTATAAAGCAGATAATATCATCCAAGGATGTCACTTTAGACCGAACTGAAGACATACTATGCCATTAAAGTGCCGGTATTATTGTATGGGACCTAAGCCTGAAGCCCAACAAGGAAGAATGAAAAAAGCTTGGGTCTTTGAAAGAATAATGACGACGGGCATTAGGCCAGTCCATGAAGGGAGTGTAATATCCCTTCACCCTGCTAGCTACTGGATGTGAACGGATCGGTTCAACAACCTTCCTATCGTTATTGGTTTAATGTTAGTATATATCGCGAGGTGGCGCGTTTCGTCTGCGTGAGCGACATTGTTATTCCGTTACTCCGCATTGCTCCATGGCGAGCGAAAGAAATTAAGAAAATCGGAATGTGAGAGGACTCACACCAAACCACACACCCGAAGGAGGACTCTTACCTCTGGCATGGGGGAGTGTTAGGACCGTGACAAGGCGGCCTCGGCTACCCAGTCCTTACGTGGAGTCCAGTAACAGCCGGAATACAGTCCGTTGCACTTCATAAGTAATCCGTCGTATTTAATTTTCATCGAAAGATTCTGTGATGGACTATTATGTACTACAAACTAGTATAGGACTTCCAACATGTCGTGGTCGATGTTTTCTGTAGTACCTGCTTCAATAAATGGTCAAAAGCACAGAGAAAGTTTTCCCTGCTAGAAGATTCATTTCACTCGCAGACGATCATCAAATAACGAAATGGGAATGGTTGTGTTCCAATTCGAGAAGATCCTATTGAAGTTCTATCTCACATTACACCACAAGTGTATCTTTTACGTATACGAAATGACGTATGCTCTGGGAATAGTCTACACCGATCGTAAGGATGTTCCTGACAGACACACGAACAGGGCCACTGCACGCACTAGTTCAGTAACAGAGAGATTAATATTACCAGCTTGAAAACAATTTCTTTTTTGCTGTAGCAGAGGTAGTTGTTTGTTTCGCGAATTACACATTTGTAATGGCTGACGACCGCGGCTGTCCCTGCAGCTCCTTATCCATTACCCAGTCGTCCAGTTGCTGCTTGAACTGCTGGGTTCTCTCTTTTAACTTTTGTTCCATTCGCCCTTCACATCCAGACGCTAATTGCGTGTTCGTCTTCGAAGCAAAAATTATGAAGACGATTTTTGAGCATGTCCAGGGAAGAAGCTCGTGGAAACGTAGACAAATCCGAGAATTTTATGAGCTGATGCAACCGAACATCGCTCAAAAACTGAAGGCGCGGGGAATAAGATTGGCAGGCCACATTGCTAGGAGCCAAGGCACCTGTAGCGCAAAAGCAGTGCATATTTGAAGAGCTGATGGTACTCGTCCAATCTGAAGACGCAGAAAGCGATGGATGAGCTACATGAAGACCTGTGCCAGCTGTGGGTCACAACAAATGGATCCAAACTGCACAAAGTCATCATCTATGGAGGAACAGTGTGAGGTCGGCCCATCACCTACACGGTACTCCATCGACGAATTGATGATGCGAGGTAAGCAACAATGGTGCCGCAACAGGTTGCACAATACTGTATAATTTATTAAGATACTAATTTTCCAAAAAAACTGCAAGCTGTAGGACATTTTATCTGGAAAATTGTGAGGCTTGTGACAAATAGAAGTAAAAGCTATGACAAATGAACGGGGCGGAAATTGTCTAAATATCTGCAAGACACGTTTCGTAACGCAGTTTGTGGCTTCAAGCTATTCGTATGTTTGCAGCTCTGAGAAAGTAGTGGGTGGAGTCTGCAGGAGAGTGGAGAAAATCGTTTACCGGCAAGTTTAAATTCAACCACGTGCGACTTCTCGACAGATGTTTGATAACTTTGTATTTGAGGATGTGCTTCATGCTATTATTTTGTGAACGAAATGAGTTATATCAAAAACGCATACACGAACGTTTGGTAGGCTGAAAGGTAAAAAACACAGTGGCATCAAGATATCCTGTCAAAATTTGAATTTTTGATTACGTAGTTACTTCCATGAACCTAACCTTTATTAACGACCTATGAGAACCATCAAGCCATTCGCAGCGTGATGCTACTCATTTCTAACACGAAAATGGAATTAATCATTTTAAGTTTGAACTTAACGAGCTGTTTCTACATGCGAGTTACGAGTTTAACGACAGCGACAGTAAGGATCAAGCGACCTATCGAAGTTCTCTATATTGTGATTGGGTTCTGTGTATCTAATGGCAGATTTCTACCTGTCAGCCGACGTTTTGAAAAGAAAGCGTTTAGAAATGCCCAACTGTGTTGCACTCTATATACCAAGCTGGCGACTTATGACGATCTTTAAGCGGGAATGTGTTTTATCTCCGTTTACAGTCACTCATGTGCAGTGAACCGGCTTTATCGCCGCGCCCACGCACTATGCTCAAGGGAGAGTCTTTGTGGCAATGATCGACTGAAGCGGTTTCGCGAGAGGACACATTTATTTTTCCTACCGTTACAATAAATGACAAATATTCTTCGCTAATGTCCGTTCATACAGGTGCGTTGCACTGGCGGCACGGCTCGATCACCGATGCCGGAGGGTACACACTCCAGTGACGAGCCGGAGGATACACACTCCAGTGACGAGCCGGAGGGTGTACACTCCAGTGACGAGCCGTGGCGCGACCGCGTGGACCGAGCGAGACAAAAGGCCGCGTCACAGAATGTTCTGCTCTTGGCGCGACCGGAGGCGCCGTAACGTCCGCGAAGAAGCGAAAGACAATTTAACGGCGACTGCGTTCACGACCGCGCGTACGCATTTACGGCGGAGTCACGTTGACTCGACGCACGTGGTCCGCGGCGGAAGAACTGGGGAGACGTGTGTCGCGTCGCGTCGACTAGCTCGCACTGGCTGCTTGCTTTGTTCCCGTGCGGTCCGGTGTGCGACGCACCGTTGCCGAAATTCTGCGTAACGGTACAGCTGGCCCTACTTGGCAGTGCCCTAGTTCAGCCCTTCGTGCGTTGGACGGTGCTGCCGCCACAATCTCACCGACAGTTGGAAGGAGATGTTGGCCGTACATGGCGCGTATACCACCGGCCCGTTCTGTTTTGACTGAAGTAAACCCGCGGCACTCTAATAGAACTTTCCAACGCACGGGTCCAGCAGAACACAGGAAACTGACTTTTTCAAATGGCTCTGAGCACTATGGGACTCAACATCTTAGGTCATAAGACCCCTAGAACATAGAACTACTTAAACCTAACTAACCTAAGCACATCACACACACCCATGCCCGAGGCAGGTATCGAACCCGCGACCGTAGCAGTCCCGCGGCTCCAGACTGCAGCGCCAGAACCGCTAGACCACCGCGGCTGGCTCAGGAAACTGACTCATGACCAATTTATTCCCATGCAGTACTGTCAAACGGTTTTCTGCCGAGTGCACTGTACCTTGCTCGAACTTCTCTGAAGGCCTGTGGAAAGGGTATCCATTTGAAAAGATCGCCATATATCTCCCGAAAGCAACCAAAATTTACCACCAGATGGAGGCTACTGCTCATACAGTTTTTTTGGTCTGAAGATGACCATAGGCGAGGTCGAAACCCGTTAGCAGAGTAAATAAATTTGTGACCAAGACTGATTTTAATATTAACTACAAGTAATAACATTGATCACTGTCTGCTCCCATGATGTATTCAGAGCTAACCAAAATTCTGGTTGTCCCAATGCACTATTACCAAGGGATGGAATAATGCAAACACTTAGCTGGGGGATTTCATCCACCAACACACGAAGTAAGAATAGCTGATGTGGGAGGTAAGCATCCGCTTCCTTAATTTTAGTACGCCAAAATTGCGTACACTGGTGGAGTAAATAAGCGACGCCGACTCTTCGAGGATTTGCTGCAATAAATAATTATAAAAAGCGTTTTTAGTAAGCTGTTATTAAGCTGCTGTTAAACGCTGCTGTTAAACGCTTACAGTCGTTATAAATATAATTTAAGTGTTGTTAAAGTAGTGAAGTGTAAAATAAGCTTAAACGGGGTAAGAAGTTTATTTTCCTTCTCGCGCCTATATCACTTATTTTAGGCTTAATTTCACGTGCGCATATCGTATGTAAACAGTGACTTAAACTTACATGTAATCACCCGTTTTTTATTCAGTACTCTTCCAATTTATATCTGCCTGAATAGATTCTAGGGTCCTTTGTTTACCTTTTCGTCAGTAATTAAATCAGTTTATACTATTTCTGTTTTTACCATGAGTGAGAAGTGTGACATGTCGTAGGATCGTTAGTTCTGGGGTGTGGTGTAATGCGTGCTGTAGTTTCTTTCATTGGGGCGAATGTAGTGGCGTGCGAAATGGGGACATAAATGACGCTCACCTGTGGTATTGTAGGATCTGCAGTAGAGATAGGAAAATACTGGAACAGCAAGGGAAAATTGCAGCTCTTCAAGACCTAGACAAGGCAAGGGAGGATCTGGACAGGTTAAAGAGGGAGAAGGGTGATCAGAGGTGGGAAGTGGCAACAGGTAATACGGGGAACAGGCAAAGGAGAGCATCAGACAGCTTTGTCATAAATCTGTAAAATAGATTTGACCTGTTGCCTCAGTCAGAATCGGATGAGCCTCATGTAGCTGAAGCTGTAGGACTTAAAGGCAAGGAAATTTGTAATGACAAAGAAAGTTCTGGTGTTAGGTAGTTCCTATGGTACAGGCGTTGGTCAACTATTGCAGGAAAATCTAGGTCCAGAGTACCAGGTCACAAACTTTTTCAAGCCTAGTGCAGATCTGGGTCAGGTAGCAGAGGATGTAGGGTCTTTATGCAAGTATTTCACGAAGGAGGATGCTGTGGCTATAGTGGGTGGTCCGGGAAATAGCATTGACAGAGACAATGAATACTCCATAGCGAGTGACCTGGTGAAGACAGCATCAGCAACGAAGCATACGAGTGTGGAATTTGTGTGTGTTGAGACGCCATGATTGGCCTCATTTGAATTCCGTCGGGAGGGTGAACTGAGTTGGAGTGGCTGCTTAGGACTGATATAGGGACCCATATTCGTTTGATTCCTGTGGATGCCATCGATAGGTGGGACTACACTAGGCATGGCCTTCACCTCAATAAGAAAGGCAAGGGAAAACTGTCTGGGTTGACTGCAGGAAAGGGGGGACACTGTCAAAAGTGGTAAAATACCAGTTGTCACAGGTGTCAGAGGGATGCCTTTTTAGGTTAGGGAAGGGGAAAGAATACGAGTTTTAAGAGAGATTGGCAGACAGTTTGCTAAAATTTGATTCCTGTTCATCTGTTTTCTCAAACAGCCTCCATCTAAACAATGTTTAACAGAAAGTAAAGAGAAACTGCCGGTTCATCTTCGCCAAAGCAGTTATAATCCCATTAGTATGCAGTATCAGTTATCTTTATTACACCAGAACACTCCGGGACTCAGAAATAAAGTTAATGAACTAGTCATTTGTATTGATGAAATTACTTCATTTAACCCAATTGACATGATCTGCCTCTGAATATCAAGTGACCACTGATATAAATATGTTGGACATTTCAGGATTTAAGCTATCTTCATACTCCTGCGGAGTATGATATGGATGGAGGAGGAGTTGCCACATTTATTAAAAACTGCCATAAATTCAAGAACACTGAAATCAATAAATTCTATTTAGAGCAGCATCTGGAAGCATGTGCAACAGAAGTAGAGTTCCATAATAGATCCTATATAATAGCAACTATTTACCGACCACCTGCAGGAAAATATGTATTCGGAATTCACCTAGAAGCTCTTTTGGGTTATGTAACAGGAAGAAACAAATTTTGATTGTGGTGACTTTAATACAGAATTTATAATGCAATCTTCCTGTAAACATTTACTGCAGTTAATGTGTTTCAATCTAACTGACACTATAAACTTTCCACCGAGGATCACTAAATCCGCAACAACAGCCGTTGTTACCATTTTTATAGACAAATCAAAGGAACAAAATCATATAAAACCTGTAATAAATGATCAGATCATGACATGCAGCTCTGTGTTTTAGATGTAAATTCTAAGCAGATTATCATGACTGCTAAACCTGAGTACAGGAGAGTAGTCATTCAACCAAAAATTGTGTGTTAGAAAACTGCTCAAAGATATGAACTGGAAAGATGTTTATAGTGCTCATGACATGAAGGAAAAATATAACGTTTATGAACAATGTCAGTGCCATGTTTGAAAACTGTTTTCCTCTAAAAGTTAGTCAAATCAAACAGAAGTCTATAATAAAACCATGGATTACACAAGGAATAAAGATTTCCTGTAAGACGAAAAGGAAAATGTGTGTTGACCAAGAATAGCTCCAATGCTGCCGATTTATCTAAATACAAGGAATACTGTAAAATATTAAAAAAAGTAATTCAGGCATCTAAACAAATGCACTATGAGAGGAAGATAGCAATGTCAGGGAATAAAATAAAAACAATATGTGATATAGTGAAAGAGGAGACTGTAGAACCAGAAAGGAACAGGATCATATAGCATTAGGGGTAGATGACATTAGAAACCGATGGGTATTGTGTGGGAAATCAATCTATCAAGTACGTTATATCCGTTACTCATAGAATGGGATGGTCAGAATCAGAAAGTAATGCCCTTGAGTATCTGAAACCAGTCTTTACAAATAGCTTCAGGTACATGAATATGTTACTTCACCAAAAGAAATAACTTTCATAATAAAATCTTTAAAAACAAGGCATTCTAGTGGTTACAATGAAATATCGACAAAGTTAGTTAAGGCATGTTCTTGTGAGTTTAGTGCAATTCTAAGTTACTAATCTCGAGGGGAAGACGTGGTCCTGTAAGTCTGGATTTCTGGGAACAGTGCAGGCGAATGGCTGACCTACAGAATGATTTTTTCAATTGTTGGAGGGGGAAAGGAGACTAATCAATTCGACCGCGGCGAGAGCTTTGTGTTTTTTATGGGAACTCAGAGCAAGCAGACTCAGGGGACACTATACAGACTACTCTGCCGTGAAATGTAGTCTTTAGGTCTACTACCAGAGACGAAACGACACTGATTTGCTTTCCGGTGGATACCTCAATGATAGATATTCTTCTGAGACTTATCACTGCATCTGACACAGCTTGAATTGGCAGATGAGTCCCGGTGGTATCCGTATGTACCACCTGAAGTCTTCTTGTCAACTCTTAGCAGTTATTGCGACAATATCTGGCGGCATGAGCTGGTTAACAACGAATTTATTTCTCATATCTTATTAAATTGACTTACGGTCACCAATAACTGGACTGACAGGCATAGATAGCTAACCTCATTTGCCTTTTCGGTATGATTGCTGTTATCAACACATGGCTGTGTGGTGTTGAATTACTAACCTTGGGAAGTTGACTGCTACTGACTCCATCTCCTTGTCAAGCAGCATCGCCAAATTTGAACTATTGAAGTGTCAATACCCAGGATTCAATACTTGGACCAGAGCCACGTTGCAACAGCATTCATTAAAATTCGCTGCCTAAAATTTTAATGAGCCCCTAAATTCTTTGGGGAGCTAAATGCCTCAGGCGCCCGACTGACTCACGTCATGCCGACTTGTTAGGTTGCAAAATTAATAGAGATAGTGGTTTCAATCTTGATAAATCATGGAATCCGGCACTTGCTGTAATAAATTCGCAAAGACGTCGTCACAGTGCAGCTCAATGATATATCGATATGCCAACACAGATCAACTGCGGAGTCATAGATACAACTCGCGCATTATGCACGTCTCTGCCGCCGACCAACGTCTCTGGCGCATTTGCATCTGTGACCGCATGCGCAGTCGCGCGGTAGACGAGTATGAAGGGACGAAGCGAGCACTGGAGTGGCAGTCTTGCAGCTCACTCTGAAGATGGCTGAATGTTAGAGAGGTGAAATATTAGGAGATTTCTTGCGGCTGCATACCCGAAACTTAATGGAACAGTCTTTGCGCCGCCAAAACCTAGAGATCCTTTTACATTATTTTCTTTCATTACGTATTTTGTCGTACCTTACCAGCTAACTGTCTCTCCATGTATTGTCGATCTCTGTAAGATTCACCCACTCAGTACTGCTACACTTTCTCTGGGCCCACGTGCCCGTCCTTGAGCCTCACCCCACCACCCCTCCCTGCTGCCTTCAGGTTCGTTTGAGCAGTTACCGGTGGGCTCTCGCGTATGAGCAGTGTTTTCTCCCGCTTTCTGGCTACTTTGAGTGGGGCTGCCTGCTGTATGAACAGTAGCAGCCAAGCAGCCAAGCAGCCAAGCAGCCAAGCAGCCAAGCAGCCAAGCAGCCAAGCAGCCAAGCAGCCAAGCAGCCAAGCAGCCAAGCAGCCAAGCAGCCAAGCAGCCAAGCAGCCAAGCAGCCAAGCAGCCAAGCAGCCAAGCAGCCAAGCAGCCAAGCAGCCAAGCAGCCAAGCAGCCAAGCAGCCAAGCAGCCAAGCAGCCAAGCAGCCAAGCAGCCAAGCAGCCAAGCAGCCAAGCAGCCAAGCAGCCAAGCAGCCAAGCAGCCAAGCAGCCAAGCAGCCAAGCAGCCAAGCAGCCAAGCAGCCAAGCAGCCAAGCAGCCAAGCAGCCAAGCAGCCAAGCAGCCAAGCAGCCAAGCAGCCAAGCAGCCAAGCAGCCAAGCAGCCAAGCAGCCAAGCAGCCAAGCAGCCAAGCAGCCAAGCAGCCAAGCAGCCAAGCAGCCAAGCAGCCAAGCAGCCAAGCAGCCAAGCAGCCAAGCAGCCAAGCAGCCAAGCAGCCAAGCAGCCAAGCAGCCAAGCAGCCAAGCAGCCAAGCAGCCAAGCAGCCAAGCAGCCAAGCAGCCAAGCAGCCAAGCAGCCAAGCAGCCAAGCAGCCAAGCAGCCAAGCAGCCAAGCAGCCAAGCAGCCAAGCAGCCAAGCAGCCAAGCAGCCAAGCAGCCAAGCAGCCAAGCAGCCAAGCAGCCAAGCAGCCAAGCAGCCAAGCAGCCAAGCAGCCAAGCAGCCATATTCGCGCATCCGCAGAGCTGTGCGAGTTGGAGTGGGGTCTGCTCTCTTGCTGTTTACAATCCATCATCGTGAATTGTAAGGTAAGCATTTTATTTATTCTCATATGAAGTCACATTTTCTAGGCAGAGTGCAAAGGAATTTCATGTGGTTGAAACGTGAAATTTATTAACAGTATTTATTCCAGATGTCCAGCGAATCAATCAGATTGTGTGTGGAGCGATGAGGAGCTGGAAATGTTCCAACCGCAATAGAGACAAAGGATCGAAAACAATGTAGAGAATGTGGCAACACACTGTAGTGACAGTGAATTTGTAGAACATTTTCGGGTGTGGCGTCATGTGGCAGATGGCCTTATAGGACCTTGAATTTCTGAATCTCTCATTATCAGGCAGGGGGAAACGGGAAACAGCTCCCACTGAAGCACATCTTGATATTTTCGTAGTTTGCTGGTCACGAAGCTGCAGGTTTCAGGGATGTCGCAGATGGGTTCAGTATCTGTATTTCTTCTGTGCTACATGTTTTCAGGTAGTTACTAACTTCATCAGTGATTTAGGATGGGAAGTTATACAGTGGACGTCCTCAGAAGAAAGACTAGAGATTGAGGTTCATTTCCGGGGAAATGGATTGCCTCGTGCGATTGGGGGCAATTGACAGTACACACATTAGAAGTGATAGTCCTCAGAAAAATCCACAGTCGTATATGACTAGGAAGAATTATTTTTCCATTCAACTGCAATTAGTTTAAAATCATACCGGCGGATTAGGGACTTACTCTTCACCTATCCAGGCTCTGTGCATGACAGGAGAGTGTTCACACTACTAAATGCTCGAAGAAAAGTGTGGAGATTTTCATCATTTGGCTGGCAGTGCCTATCCGTTCAGAAATACAGGGAATTTGTCCAGAGTGCAATGTGACTTCATATGGCACTCTCAAAAAAACACGTGTGTTGTAGAACACTGCTTTGGCCACTTGAAGCAGCGTTTTAGAGAATTATAACACTTGAAATTGAGGAGTGTAAAGAGATGGCGCACTTCATCCGAGCGTGCTGTGTGCTTCACAATCTCACCGTGGAAGATAACGGAGTTAGGAGACAACGAAGGTACATATAGCAGTAACTATAATTTCATTATTTTACTACATTCACAATAATTTTGTAAACGCTGCTGACAAGAATTCAGTTATTTGAATACTAAGCTTATGAGTGTATTTAAGTATCTGATCCACACAGGTGAAGATGATGAACCAGTAGTTGGCTTTTACAACAGGGATGGGAAGTGGCATTACCAAGAGGAACCTTAATTGCAGTCCAGTTGCAAATGTAAAAGCAGCACCAGATGCCCCATCACCAACATGGCAACAAATTTAAGTAAAACCCTATCGAATAAAACTATACCCTCTGATTAACAGCTTTAGTTCCTCCTTTTTTAGTATGGCAAATTACCGAAAAATGCCATAAATTTTTAAGCATTGGATCGTGTAGTCTTCCGACACGTTTGGTTATTTGTTCAAGATGGAGCTGTTAACATCGGAATTCGCGATATCTCGAGGCCTCAGTGGACCTGAAATGCCGTGTCGTTAGTAGCATCGTTTCAGTGGTGTGAGTTTGTTTCGTAGCTGTTTGAAAGCTTCCAGCTTTTTCACCGTGTTCAAGTGTACACACAGGGCTCGAGACATACATATGCATATCCCCTGTTAGTAGATCTGTCTTATCGACTCACCCGGCCTTGTACATGTGAGCGTGCCGGACAGCTGCTGTTAGGACACCCGGGGCAGACAGCCTTTGCATACTCTGACCTAAATAGCACTGCCTATTAGATGTTAAAAATTTCATGTGAACCATTAAAATGATGGACGACGAGCGCTATCGCCACTCCCAACAATTCTTGTATTGTAATCATCTTCTGTTGTCTTCTCTGTGGGCACACTGCGTAATCTTCTTTGCTGCATGGTTGGAAACAGCTGACAGGCCACATTTCTTAGCATCTCGCCTCGAGCCGCACCTCTACACCATTTTCGAACAACACTACAGAAAAATATAGAACGACTAAGTTTTATTTAACAATCACTATACAGATTGTAAAGGTATATGTAACGGTTAGACAAAAATCTACATTTTGGCATGTTAAATTTTTTCAGTTTTGTAACTACGTAGTTCCTGAGATATTTTATTCCTAAATTTTCTTTCAATGTCTTCTTTTAGTGCATGTAATTTGTAATATAGTGAACATATATACTTGTTAATTTTTTGTGATTTCAATGCAGTGAAAATGGAAGAACATTCCCAATAACAATTACATCAAGACCGAAACAAAATTCAATTCGAACTAAAAGTGGGGCCTTGTGTAAGCTAGGCCATATGTCAATTGAGTGGTATGTATGTCTAAGGTTATATATCGTACTTTGAAGGAATTTTAAGTGTCTGGGAAAGAGCATTGGACATTTTCTCGTCTATCTGATTCTGGCACAATAGAAGTATAGGATTGAAGGCGACCCCTGACTGAAGTGAAATTCATTAATTTTTTGATAGTACTGTATCTACTCTGTTACCATGTTGCATTCGTGCATCTGAAGAAAAACAAAATTTACAAAGGGAAAATTGGAAGATATGGAATAATTTGTAACATAAGCACATACTTTTATGTTCTATTATTAATGCTTCATCTCTTCTGTAGCGTTGTGTGAACACACTGAATTAGAGCTGGATGATGCTAAATTCCAGCTGTGAAATGATCTTGACAAATTGCAGTGCAGATGCCTGAAATCACATGCTGCACTATGTTCAGTCTAGGGAACTTTATGGAAAAGAATGAGAAAGCTCAAAAATAACACCATACAAATAGGTAGTGAGTGAGTGTGTGTGTGTGTGTGTGTGTGTGTGTGTGTGTGTGTGTGTGTGTGTGTGTGTTTGTGCTGCAAAGTGCCACAAGAATCTTTAAAGTCTGTCCTGGAGGCACATTAACGTAGATCTGGTAAGCTGTCATCCGAATCACCCATGGCATCGGTTGTGCTGCTTATGTAGGATCACATACACGGTGCTCATAAATCACACACTGACCTCGTGATATGACATCCCTGTCCCAGATTCTCCGTTTTCCACCACACAGTCATGTTGCCCCAGCTTAAAAGCAGCATCTACACCTTTTCAGTGTCCCAGTTGCTATCGAGTTTACCTTTCTCATGTGCCTGTTGTTTAAATTGTGGTTGTCTGAAACTACTATTAACATCTCGACTCATTTGTGAGTACAGTATGACAAATGATCCGTATTGCCTCAAATAATATTATTCCCTTATCACGAAAGATTGTTATTGTAATGTATTTTATTGACGACTTCATCAGGTGTTCTGATGTATCTTGTTTATCTGTTTCATGGTATATGAATATTTTTGTTTTATTAGTTTTTGTGCTGAATTAAGAAACTTGCCTAGAACTTACCGTAATAACGACCTTTCCCCTAATAATTTAATTTTTTTTGACGCTGAGAAACCAATTAATATTCCAAAAGTTCATTTGTAATATTACCTTTCTCCAGACTAGATAGAATACAATTGATGATAAAGAAAAATGTGGTCATTTCAACAGCTTGATAATGTGAATTTGTCTTGCATTTCATTTTATTGCTCTTTTCCCCTTAATAGAAAGTTAGTGATTTTTGGTTATGGAAAATAATTTCTCTAAGACGAGAGATGGTTCAAGCATTAGCTACCCATGTGCAACTGCTATCTTAAAGAAGTCCAATCAGAGCATTTTTCCTCCACCGACAATGAGTATAGTAATCTATGCTGATGGAATTTATGCTTTATTATAGATGTGACATTCATTTTGTGCTGCTATATAATTAAATTAATATGTTTTTGTTCATTACTTTTGTCCATATAATTTAGCAGAAGTTTATTAGTGCCCTTTTCAGTTCATAAAAAGTAAAATATTGTAAGTCGCTTGTTAAAAATGAAAATGTGCACTCAGGTGTAAATTAGTTTATAATGAATGTGTGACGCTGGCAACTGAGGTGAAATTTGGTGCCAGTGTAACATCAAAAACTGCTGACCCCTGGGCTTTCTTCATGTATCGTCACCTTGCCATTGAAGTTCGCCCTTACACTACTACAGTGAACTTCAGTAACGAAGAACGAGCGGCTGAATTGGAATCCATGTCTTTTATTCTTGCTACCAGTTTTGACACCAAATGGAGTCATCTTCAGGCCTCAAGCGTGAACTGCCATTCACAACCGTTCATGTGTTGTGAATGGCAAGTTACTCTTGGGGGCCTGAGGATGACCAGATACCAAGTGAACCGGTAGCAAGAATAAACGATATCGATTCCAACACAGCCGCATGTTTTTCTACTATTCAAGTACTTCATATCCGTCTGACGTGATGGATTACCAGTGACATTACGGACTAAGTTCGTAGGTATCTTTGTATCGAATTTCAAAATTATGGCCGGAGTAAAACTTTTATTCCGTTGCGTTGCGTGGTTTTAGTCCATGTCACGTATTTATGCTCTGTGAGAAATGTTGCAGATGTCATAGAGGGTTTACTTTATGTTAGTGCCTGCTACTGTTTAATCGTCTGATGTAACCACTTGTAAAAAACGGATGTTCTAAACAGTTTTTGTGGATATTGTAATAAATAGCACAGTCGATGGCCAAATTCGTACGACACTGATCCTACAACAAACGTTTAACGGGGAGTTTACCACCTGTGAAGTGCGAGCACACGAGAAGTGTGAGCAAGTAACAAGTCAGGAATGGATATTAAACGTTTTGTAATTGTGAACAGTGGCCTACTGCTTTTAGCCAGTTGCACAGCAATTCATCAGACAACGCTGATGAATTAATTAACAAGCGACGGGAAGAAATAAGGACCTCTGTAACTAAAGCAGGTGAAGAAATTCAAGGAGACAAAAAGCTAACTAAGAAGAGTTGTATCAATGAGACATGTGAACAAGCTGTGAAGGCCAGGAAGAGAACAAGGACGGTACACATCCTGGACAGAATGTGCCAAACAACAGGAAGCAGGCAAAACCTTAAGAATAGAAACGAATACGATTCGGAGATAATTCCTACACTGTATATGTCCAAGGCAATATTATTAACTGTAAAAGTGAAATCTGTGTGGATGCCTTTTTCCCAGCAGAACAGAGCCAGCAGCAAAGGATGCCGATGTTCTACATTAGAGGCACTTTCTATGGGTATCCAATGGAAGCCCTACTTAGTACAGGTGCGGTATGGCTATTGCTCCTCCCCCCCCCTCTCGCTTTGGGAGTCTTTTCGTTGTGCGCCTACCTGTGACTCAGCATCTCTGCTGTATTATTATTATTATTATTATCGTATCGTCTATTAATATCTTCAATATTTATGTATTAAATGTACTAATGGATATAGCCTGCGTCTGAAGGTTACATTACTGTGTAAAAATTTTAAGTAACTGGTTGAGAATTTCTCAAAATGACTTCTTTTCTTTGTACATTAATATAGGTGGTATGTCATGGTTCTGTTATTGTTTCTAACATTTTCCACCCTACCTCGAAACTTAAAAAAGCTTAGATGGTTCTCCTGACACTAGTTTCTTGCTATCTTCCTGACAGGAGCCAAAACAACTAGCGTATCAGTGATCTTCATTGAGCGCTGGGGTTTGGGCTGCCATGTGGGTGAGCCCTGGCCTGACAACCAAGGTGTGCAGGGAGTAATCTGCTTCGTCCGCCAGGTGAGTTAGTCTGTCGGGCAGTGGCATATTCCTTGTATTTATCCTCGAGAGTTATTAAATGCTGAAGACACACGGAGTGCCTTTCCACATGAGAACTATACAAAGGTTCAAGGAGAAACCGCAAACATAACTCAAGATGGAGACAGAGCAATGAGGAAACAGAAGGATAATAAGGTACCACGAAAAGATATGGTAATGGCAGAGATGTCGAAGGCAGGAGAAGGAACTCTTCAGAAAGAGCTATACAATCTCATAAGAAATCCCAGAGGAGTGGAAATCACCCACCATCATCCCACTGCATCAAAAGAACAGTAATAGAGGTTGTACGAAGTACAGAGCCATTTCTGTACTAAGTGTACCTTATGAAGTTTTATCTTTAATAATACTTGAGAAACTAACGCCACTTGCAAAATATGTTGTAGGAATTCCCAGGCAGGCTTCCAGGAAGTACGATCGACCATCAATCGAATATTCACCACGAGACAAATCTGGGTTAAGTGCTGGGGATTTAACCATCTGTTTCTGTTAACGTTCGTGGCCTGCTCAAAGGGTTGTGGCAGTATCCTCAGGTTCAGAATGTACAACATCCTGAGGGAGCTTAGTATACGCATTACGTTAATAAATGTGGTCAAGGTGTGCACAGCAGAGATGAAAGCCAAAGTCAAATACCGAGAGGAGCTGTCCAAGGAGTTACAGATCACTACGGGTGATAGACAAGGTGGTATTTCACTACTATTCGACCTGGTCCCAAAGAAAGAAATCCGAGAAATAAAGAGGAAAAAAAAGGGGTGACACTAAATGGTAGGACAGATTTATTGTGTTATGCAGAAGACAGCGCAGTTCTAGCAGAATCAGTGGAAGAGACAGCAGAAACTGTAGAGGACCTAGCACAAGGTACAAGAAAGTTTGGGGTACGGATTAATACGGGAAAGACTGAGGTCATGGAGGTATAAATAGAAGCCCCTAATGACATCCCATTACAGGCAGGGATATCGATATTTGCTCAAGTGGAAAATCTTCAATAGCTCTGCACACAGTTCAACAGGCGAAATAATTTGAAACGGGGGAAAAAAACCAACGTATTCTGAATGGGTCTAAAACTGATTTCAGTATAAAGCAGATAATATCATCCAAGGATGTCACGTAAGACCGAACTGAAGACCTACTATGCCATTAAAGTGCCGGTATTATTGTATGGGACCTAAGCCTGAAGCCCAACAAGGAAGAATGAAGCAACCTTGGGTCTTTGAAAGAATAATTATGACGACGGGCTTTAGGCCAGTTCCTGAAGGGAGTGTAATATCCCTTCGCCCTGCTAGCTACTGGATGTGAATGGATCGGTTCAACAAGCTTCCTATCGTTATTGGTTTAATGTTAGTATATATCGCGAGGTGGTGCGTTTCGTCTGCGTGAGCGACATTGTTATTCTTTTACTCCACATTGCACCATGGCGAGCGAAAGAAAGTAAGAAAATCGGGATGTGAGAGGACTCACACCAACCCACACACCCAAGGGAGGAGTCGAACCTCCGACGTGGGGGAGCGTTAGGACCGTGACAAGGCGGCCTGGGCTACCAGTCTTTATGTGGAGTCCAGTAACGGCCGGAATACAGTCCGTTGTATTTCATAAGCAATCCGTCGTATTTAATTTTCATCGAAAGATTCTGTGATGGACTATTATGTACTACAAACTAGAATAGGACTTCGAACATTTCGTGGTCGATGTTTTCTGAAGTACCTGCTTCAATAAATGGTCAAAAGCACAGAGAAAGTTTTCCCTGCTGGAAGATTCATTTCACTCGCAGACGATCATCGAATAACGAGATGGGAAAGGTTGTGTTCCAATTCGATAAGATCCTATAGAAGTTCTGTCTCACATTACACCACAAAAGTAACTTTTCAACGTATACGAAATGACGTATGCTATGGGATTAGTCGACACCGATCAAGAGGATGTTCCTCACAGAGACACGAACAGGGCCACTGCACGCACCAGTTCAGTAACATCGAGATTAATATTACCAGCTTGAAAACAATTTCTTTTTTGCTGTAGCAGAAGTAGTTGTTTGCTTCGCGAATTACACATTTGTAATGGCTGACGACCCCGACTGTCCCTGCAGCTCCTTATCTATTACCCAGTCGTCCTTGATCTACTTGGTTCTCCCTTGGAACTTCGCCCTTCACTTCCGGATGCTAATTACGTGTTCGTCTTCGAAGGAAAAATCATTAAGACGATTTTTGAGCCTGTCCACGAAAGGAGCTCGTGGAAACAGACAAATCCAAGAATTTTATGAGCTGATGCAACCGAAGATTGTTCAAAAACAAAGCGCGAAGAGTAAGATTGGCAGGCCACATTGCTAGGAGACAAGGCACCTCCAAGGCAAAAGCCGTACGTATGGGATGACCTGATGGTACTCGTACAATCTGAAGACTCAGAAAGCGATGGATGAGCTACACGAGGGCCTTTTCCAGCTGTGAGTCACAACAAATGGATCCAAACTGCAAAAGGTCGTCATCTATGGAAGAACACTGAGGTCGATACATCACCTACAGGGTTCTCGATCGCCGAATTGATGACGATGCGAGGTAAGCAACAATGATGACAGAACTGGTTGCATAATACTGTATAGTTTATTAAGAAACTAATTTTCCAAAAAATCTGCAAGCTGTAGGACATTTTATCTGGAAAATTGTGAGGCTTGTGACAAATAGAAGTAAAAGTGATGACAAATGAACGGGGTGGAAATTGTCTAAATATCTGCAAGACACGTTTCGTAACGCAGTTCGTGGCTTCAAGCTATTTCTATGTTTGCAGATCTGAGAAAGTAGTGGATGGATTGGTTGGTTGGTTGCTTGAGGTTAAAGGGACCAAACAGCAAGGTCATCAGTCCCTTGTTTCAAATAGACTCCATTCTACTAACGGGACATCTCAGTATAGTCAGAAAAATAAAACGGATAAAGGGGAAACGTAAAAGGGCAGTCACGTTGTCATTAGTAAAAACAAATGAGGGAAGTTGGCAAGAGAACGAACCCAACACTATGCTGAAACAGCATAGGCAAGACCACCTGTGACTTAAAAGGTACAACTGCTATAATGCAGAAAGTACGTATGGGAACAGAAAAACTAACCAAGCCTTAAAAAGAAGGGGTAAAAACAGAGTAAAAGGGAAAGAAAGAGGATTCCGGTCAGGGAGGTGAATCGGGAATCTCTGAACACTGCCTACAGTGGGAGACACCCAAACACTCACCGCCCTGCCCCAACACCAGAGGGAGATTAAAAACTTTAAAACTGAGAATAAAAACCACTCTCCCGGAGGAAACCTAGAACCAGAGAGACCATCCGGGAATCGTCAGCCAACATCAAAGGTAAAGTGTGGGGGAGTCTGTACTTAGCACGCAGAGCCAAAAGAAGGGGGCATTCAACCAAAATGTGGGCCACTGACTGGAAGGCTCCACAACCACATAGCGGGGGTGGCTCATCACGCAAAAGGAAACCATGGGTCAGCCTGGTATGGCCAATGCGGAGACGACACAGTGTGGTCGAGTCCTTGCGGGAGAGGCGAAAGGAAGAACGCCATGGGCCTGTATTCACCTTAATGGCACGAAGTTTATTAGACAGTGGAGTAGCCTCCCAAGAATTGGCCCATGACTGTGCAAAGTGGGATTTGATGTGAAGCCGTAAATCCGCTGCAGGAGGGGTTACAGAAAATGGGGGGTAAGTAACTGCTCCCCCAGCCAAACGATCAGCGAGCTCATTACCCGGGATACCCACATGGCCCGGGACCCATAGGAAGTCAATGGAACAAGCAGCACGGTGAAGATCAGCGAGATGGTCATGGATGGCAGAGACCAAGGGATGGCGCGAAAAACACCGGTCAATAGCAAGAAGGCCACTCATCGAGTCCGTACATAACAAAACGCGGTTGTGTTGGGATTGTTTAATAAAGGTAAGGGCCCGGGAAATTGCCATCAATTCCGCAGTAAACACCCCACATGAGGGTGGCAGTAGATGATTTTCCGTTCCAACAAAGGACGTGAAGGCATACCCAACATGATCAGCAGATTTAGAGCCATCAGTGTAAAAAACAACAGCATTCCGAAACTCCCATAAAATTTGGCGGAAAAAGGAACGGAACACCACCGGGGGGATGGAATCTTTCGGACCGCGGCGGAGATCCATCCGAATTCGAGGCCGAGGAACTAACCAAGGAGGGGTGGAGGGGAGGGAGCGAGGAAGACAGGACAAAGAAGGAAGCCGAAAATCACGGGTAAGAGACGCAAGGCGCAGCCCAACCGGTAAACCCGCCCGAGGGCAGGAGTCAGGCGGGCGACGTCCATGGTCTGGGAATAGGATAGAATAGGAAGGATGAGCGGGAGAAGAACGGATAGTAAGGGCATAAGACACCAGAAGCTGGGACCGCCGAACAGAAAGGGGGGGGATCCCAGCTTCAACCAGGAGACTATCAACAGGGCTAGTAGGGAATGCACCGGTGGCCAAACGGATACCACGATGGTGGACTGGATCCAGAACGTGCAGCGTGGAAGGAGCAGCTGAACCATAAACTTGACAACCATAGTCCAAACGTGACAGAACTAGAGCACGATAAAGACGGAGGAGGAGGGAACGGTCCGCACCCCAAGAGGAGTGGGCAAGGAAGCGAAGGACATTGAGTTTACGGAAACATCCTACCTTCAGGAGTCTGATATGGGGCAGCCAAGTGAGCTTGTTGTCGAAAAGAAGACCTAGGAAACGAAACTGTGGAACCACAGGCAATCTTTGTGCAGCGAGATAGAGCTCTGGATCAGGGTGGACCGTAGTACGGCGACAGAAGTGGACCACCCGCGATTTTAAAGGAGAGAATTGAAACCCGTGTGAGAGGGTCCATGCAGAGGCACGCCGTATAGCCACCTGGAGCTGCCGTTCTGCAGATGGCATCGAGGAGGAACTAACCCAAATGCAGAAATCATCCACATACAGGGCAGGGGCGACCAAGGGACCGACAGAGGCCACAAGTCCATCGATAGCAATGAGGAAAAGAAGGACACTCAAGACAGAACCCTGTGGGATGCCCGTCTCCTGGGTCCGTGGAGAACTAAAAGCAGTACCAACTCGAACTCTGAATGACCGATGGATCAGGAACTGGCGGATAAAAATCGGGAGTGGGCCCCGAAGACCCCACTGATGAAGGGTTAGTAAGATGTGATGGCGCCAGGCCGTGTCATAGGCCTTGCGAAGGTCAAAAAACACTGCAACCAAATGGCGGCGCTGGGAAAAAGCCTGCCGAACTGCGGATTCCAAGCGAAGCAAATGATCGATTGGAGATCGTCCCTCTCGAAAGCCACACTGGTAAGGGGACAATAGATCCCGAGATTCGAGGACCCAAATGAGCCGACGGGCGACCAGCCGTTCAAGTAACTTACAACCAACATTGGTCAAACTAATTGGCCGATAGCTGTCAACAGATAGGGGGTTATGACCAGGCTTAAGGACAGGAACCACAATGCTATCCCGCCACTGAGAAGGGAAGTCACCCTGGAGCCAGATACGGTTAAACACCCGAAGAAGATGGTGCCGTTGTGGAGCACTGAGATGTTGAAGCAGCTGGTTATGAATGGAATCTGGGCCAGGAGCCGTATCATGAGAAGCAGATAGAGCAGAAAGAAATTCCCATTCAGTGAAAGGTTCGTTGTAAGATTCTGACTCAAGTGGTGAAACATAAGGTGACAGCTTCAGCCTGCTGTTTTTGATGAAGGAAAGCAGCTGGATAGGAGGCCGACGCTGATGCCACTGCAAAATGGGTCGCAAGATGTTCTGCGAGAACTAATGGGTCCGTACAAATGCCATCTGGGAGGTGAAGGCCTGGGAGGTTTTTTTTTTTTTTTTTTTTTTGTGGTTTTCGGGCGCACAACTTCAATGGTCATTAGCGCCCTGACTACTCTAAGAATGCACCGCGAGGCACAAGTTGACAACAACAACTAAAAGGGAAAACACAATAAAAGACAGACTGACAGGCATAGGATTAAAAAACATCATCAAATGTCCTTAGCGAGGTGTGTCAAATTGATAAAATAAAGAACACGAGCAGCTGCTCGTGGGTCATCCGCTAAAATGGCATCGAAAGTATTAGGCAGGTTAAGATCGAGGCGCAGTGTGTTAAGATCAGGACAGGACATTAAAATGTGTAACCGTCAGCAAGTGCCCACATGAGCAGAACGGCGCCGGCGCAGCCGTCAGCAGATGGCGATGGCTGAACCGGCAGTGTCCAATTCTTAACCTTGCTAAAACGACCTCCTCCCGCCGAGAAGGGCGTGAGGAGGACGTCCAAGCCACGGGAAGAGGTTTTAAGGCCCGAAGCTTGTTGTCGGTAAGTGCAGCCCAATCGGCATGCCACAGCGACACAACGCGCCGACAAATGACCCTGCTAAAATCGGACGAAGGGACACAACAAGAAGCCGTCCGAGGCTGGAGGACCGCAGCCTTGGCCGCGGCATCTGCAGCTTCGTTCCCAGGGATACCGACATGGCCAGGAACCCACATAAAGCTAACCGGCGTACCGACGTCCACCAGCTGCTGAAGAGAGCGTTGGATCCGGTGTACGAAAGGGTGAACCGGGTACGGATCACTGAGGCTCTGGATGGCGCTCAGGGAATCTGAGCAGATGACATAAGCAGAATGTCGGTGGCGGCAGATGTAAAGAACAGCCTGGTAGAGGGCAAAGAGCTCAGCTGTGAAGACCGAACAATGGCCATGGAGCCGGTATTGGAAACTTTGTGCCCCGACAATAAAGGAACACCCGACCCCGTCATTGGTCTTAGAGCCATCTGTATAAATGAAAGTCATGTTGTTGAACTTCGAACGAAGTTCCAAAAAACGGGAGTGGTAGACCGAACCGGGGGTGACCTCTTTTGGGAGCGAGCTGAGGTCGAGGTGAACGCGGACCTGAGCCTGGAGCCAAGGTGGCGTGCGGCTCTCGCCCACTCGAAAGGTTGCAGGGAGTGAAAAATGAAGGTGTTGAAGGAGGCGACGAAAGCGAACTCCAGGGGGTAGCAAGGCAGAGACATACAACCCGTATTGAAGGTCAAGAGAGTCGTCAAAAAAGGAACGATAAGACGGATGGTCGGGCATTGACAGTAGCCGACAGGCATACCGACAAAGCAGTATATCGCGCCGGTAGGTGAGTGGCAATTCGCCAGCGTCAGCATGAAGACTCTCTACGGGACTGGTATAAAATGCTCCGATCGCAAGTCGTAAACCCCGATGTTGTATGGAGTTGAGGCGGCGTAAGATGGATGGCCGTGCAGAGGAGTATACGAAGCTCCCATAATCCAGCTTGGAGCGGACGATCGACCGATATAGACGAAGTAGGACGGTTCGATCCGCTCCCCACGACATACCACTGAGAACACGGAGGACATTTAAAGAACGGGTACAACGGGCGGCCAAATATGACACATGTGGAGACCAGCTAAGTTTCCTGTCAAAGGTAAGGCCTAAAAATTTGATTGTCTCCACGAGTGGGAGAGCAACGGGACCGAGTCGTAAGGACGGTGGGAGAAACTCTTTGTAGCGCCAGAAGTTAATACAGACCGTCTTCTCGGCAGAAAAACGGAAGCCATTGGCGACACTCCAGGAGTAAAGACGGTCAAGAGAACGCTGAAGACAGCGCTCCAGGACACGTGCACACTGCGCGCTGCAATAGATGGTAAAATCGTCCACGAAAAGGGAGCCTGATACATCAGCTGGGAGGCAATCCATTATTGGATTGATCGCGATGGCGAAGAGAGCGACGCTCAAAACTGAGCCCTGTGGCACCCCATTCTCCTGGCGAAAGGTGTCGGACAGGACAGAACCCACACGTACCCGAAACTGTCGATCCATTAAAAAGGAATGAATAAAAAGAGGGAGGCGACCGCGAAAGCCCCATGTATGCATGGTGCGGAGAATGCCCGCCCTCCAACAGGTGTCGTAAGCCTTCTCCAAATCAAAGAACACAGCCGCGGTCGGGCGCTTCCGCAAGAAGTTATTCATAATGAAGGTCGACAAGGTAACCAGATGGTCAACAGCAGAGCGGCGCCTTCGAAATCCACATTGTACATTGGTAAGTAGGCGTCGAGACTCGAGCAGCCAAACCAATCGAGAGTTAACCATTCGCTCCATCACTTTACAGACACAGCTGGTAAGCGAGATAGGTCGATAACTGGAAGGCAAGTGCTTGTCCTTCCCCGGCTTAGGAATCGGGACAACAATAGACTCGCGCCAGCATGCGGGAACATGTCCCTCAATCCAGATGCGATTGTATGTACGAAGAAGAAAACCTTTACCCGCAGGAGAAAGGTTCTTCAGCATCTGAATATGAATAGAATCAGGCCCTGGAGCGGAGGACCGTGATCGGCCAAGTGCGGTTTCGAGTTCCCGCATGGTGAATGGGGCATTATAACTTTCACAATTCGAGGAGCGGAAGTCAGGTGGCCTAGCCTCCTCTGCCTGTTTGCGGGGGAGGAAGGCAGGGTGGTAATGAGCGGAGCTCGAAACCTCGGCGAAAAAGCGGCCGAAGGCATTGGAGACAGCCTCAGGGGCCACAAGGACTTCATTCGCGACCTTCAAGCCAGAAACTGGGGAGTGGACCTTAGTGCCAGATAGCCGGCGCAGGCTACCCCAGACAACAGAAGAAGGGGTAGAACTGTTGAAGGTGCTTGTGAAAGCAGCCCAGCTGGCTTTCTTGCTTTCTTTAATAATACGACGACACTGAGCACGTAATCGTTTATAATTAATACAATTCGCCACTGTAGGGTGGCGCTTAAAGGTGCGTAAAGCACGTCGACGAGCACGTAAAGCATCTCTACATGCTGCGGTCCACCAGGGGACCGGTACGCGACGTGGAGAAGAAGTAGGGTGAGGGATGGAATATTCAGCAGCAGCGAGAATGACTTCCGTGAGGTGTGCGACCTGACGATCGCAGCTTGTGAAGGTTTGATCCTGAAAGATAGCCCTGGAAGAGAAGAGCTCCCAGTCTGCCTTGGAGATGGTCCAACGAGAGGAGCACGGAGAGGGAGTATGCTGCAGGAGATGGATAACACACGGGAAATGGTCGCTCGAATATGTATCAGAAAGTGCATACCACTCAAACCGGCGTGCAAGTTGGGGAGTACATATAGAGAGGTCTAAATGGGAATAGGTGTGAGATGTGTCTGAAAGAAAAGTAGGGGCGCCAGTATTGAGGCAGACAAGATCGAGCTGGTTGAAAAGGTCTGCTAACAAGGAGCCCCTCGGGCAGGATGCTGGAGAGCCCCAAAGGGGATGGTGGGCATTGAAGTCTCCAGTTAACAAAAATGGTGCAGGTAGCTGAGCAATAAGTTGCATCACGTCTGCCCTGGTAACGGCAGATGACGATGGAGTGTAAACGGTACAAAAGGAAAACGTAAAAGTGGGGAGAGTAATGCGGATGGCAACTGCCTGCAGGCCGGTGTGCAATGTGATGGGATCGTAGTAAATATCATCCCGGACCAGCAACATAACCCCTCCATGAGCTGGGATACCTACCACAGGGGGTAGGTCAAAACGCACAGAGGTGTAGTGTGCCAAGGCAATTTGATCGCATGGGCGTAGCTTCGTTTCCTGGAGGGCTACGACAAGCGGACGGTGCAAGCGGAGCAGCAACTTCAAGTCCTCTCGGTTGGAGCGAATGCTGCGAATATTCCAGTGAATAAGTGCCATCGTAAGAAAAGAAAGATGAGAGAAGTGGTCACCTCGAAGGCCGCTTAGGGCCTGGCTTCGAGCGAGCACTGCCGCCGCTATCAGTAGGCGGACAGTCATCGTCCATTGGGTCTATAGGGTCATCGGCCATCTCGGGAGGATGGCCGGGAGGGGGAGCTTCCTCCGCCAGTGAACGGCCAGATGTACGGCGACCAGCGGTGCGGCCAGGCGAAACGGATGACGGCCTGGGGCGGCAGCCGCTGGGTGGCGCAAGAGAAGAAATGCGCCGTGGCGGGGAAGGAGAACTGTGCTTCCTATGCGCCTTTTTGGAAGGACGTGTAGTGGAAGTACCGGTCGAAGGCTGTGAGGTCGAGGTACGGAGGAAGTCTGCACGGGATGGTTCCTTCTTGAAGGCCCGTGCATCTGACTTCGGTGTCTTCGTTTTAGCAGAAGCTGAAGAAGGTGCTCGTGCCTGTGGGGTGATGGGAGGAAGAGGAGACGTCGACCGCGCGATCTTAGCACTGGCCGAACGGACGACCGTGGTGCTGAAGGTCAGATCGCATGTCTGGGTTGCTACCTCCCGGGTAGTCCGAGGAGAGGCGAGGACAGTACTGTATTTCCCCGCTGGGAGCAGCGTGGGCTTCCTACTAGCCAATAGCTTGCGAGCAGCCGAGGTGGACACTTTCTCTTTGACCCGAATTTCCTGGATACAGCGTTCTTCCTTATAGACAGGACAGTCACGGGAGGATGCTGCATGGTCACCCTGACAGTTCACACAACGAGGAGACGGAGGTGGACAGTCACCCTCATGGGCATCCCTGCCACAGGTGACACATTTAGCCGCATTGGAACAAGACTGTCGAGTGTGATTGAAACGCTGACACTGGTAGCAGCGCGTAGGTGTCGGGATATAGGGGCGAACAGAAATAACCTCGTAGCCCGCCTTGATGCGCGATGGCAGCTTAACACTATTGAAGGTCAAGAAAATTGTCCGGGTCGGTACAAGGTCATTGTTGACCTTTTTCATGACCCTATGGACAGCCGTCACGCCCTGCTCAGCGAGGAATGATTGAAGCTCCTCGTCAGTCAATCCGTCGAGGGAGTCAGTATAGACCACACCACGAGACGAATTCAAAGTTCGGTGGGCCTCCACCCGGACAGGGAACGTGTACAGGAGGGTGGCCCGAAGCAGTTTTTGTGCCTGAAAGGCATTCTCAGTTTCCAGTAATAAGGTGCCGTTACGCAACCTGGTACAGGATTTGACAGATCCGGCTATGGCATCTACGCCCTTCTGAATAACGAAAGGGTTGACAGAGGAAAAATCCTTTCCGTCCTCAGTTCGAGAAACTACGAGGAACTGTGGGGCAGGCGGTAGTACTTTTGTCACTGTTGGCTGGTCACGTTTCCGTTTTTGGGTCGAAGTCGAAAGAGATGGAGTAGAATCCATTGCGGAGGAATCCCCCATGATTGCCAGCGTCTCCGATGGCGCGCTCCTTCCTTGTGGGGACCCTCTCAGAGGGCACTCCCGCCTTAGGTGAATGTTTACACCTCAGGTCACACCTCCCGAGAAACAGACGGAGGGACCAATCGGCATGGTCAGAAGGTATCAGCTCAGGCAATCACCCCTCCCCGGGCCTGGCCTTTACCAGGGGGTACGCGCGTGCCTTACATGTCTACCCAGGGCGGGGACTTACGCGTTACCCCGTCACCGGCTACGCGTGCGAACGCGTGGGTCGGCCTTCAGACACGCACAGGGAGGAAGGAAGAAGAGGAAAAAGAAGAGAGAGAGGGAGAAAGAGGACAGACTGTCTCAAACGCCGAGGCGGAGACCAGAGAAGGCAAGGAGAAGAAGGCAATGAGAAAGCAACGGGAAGAAGGCAATAAGAAGGCAAGGAGAAGAAGGCAATGAGAAGGCAAGGAGAAAAAGGCAATGAGAAGGCAAGGAGAAGGCAAGGGAAAGAGTAAGAAAGAGTAAGAAAGACAGTGAGGTGGAGAAGAGCAAAGAAAGGAACCAACAAAAGGAAGGAAGAAACGAGAAGTGAAAAAACCAAAAGGACCACGATGATAGGTCGTGGAACCGTCCGTCTCCGGACGCAGGCGCGAACTACCCCCGTGAGGGGGATGGACTCCTTTTAGTCGCCTCTTACGACAGGCAGGAATACCGCGGGCCTATTCTAATCCCCGGACCCGCAGGGGGGAGGCCTGGGAGGGTGGACTGCCGATGGCAACCTTGGAGAGAGCGAAGTTTAGCCCATACCCGTGACAGAGGGACAGTGGAACCAAGGGAAGAAACGAATCGTTCCCAACATATCCGCTTGCTCTGTTTGATTAAATAACGGGCTTTAGCGCGAAGGCGCTTAAAGGTAGAAAGGCTGGCTACAGATGGGTGCCTCTTAAAGTGTTGCAAAGCTCGACGGCGATCACGGATGGCAATGGCAATGGCCGTACTCCACCACGGGACTTGCCGACGACGAAATTGTCCAGATGAGCGCGGGACAGCAAGGTTAGCAGCGCGAACAATCGCGTCAGACACGTCACGTAGGACGTCATCAATACAACCCGACAAAGAGGGAGGAAACTCGACCTGTGCAGTATATAGAGGCCAATCGGCGCGGTGGAAAGACCAACGAGGTAACCTCTCCATCGGGGAGCGGGAAGGGAGCGTGATAATCAACGGGAAATGGTCACTATCACAAAGGTCGTCGTGTGGCGACCAGTGTAATGAAGGGAGGAGAGAGGGAGAAGAAAGAGAAAGATCAATGGCAGAAAAGGTACCATGACCAGCACTGAAATGAGTAGGGGAGCCATCATTAAGAAGGCACAGGTCGTGGTCTGCAATAAATTGGTCCATAAGAAGACCTCGTCTAGATGGATAGGCACTGCCCCACAAAGGATGATGAGCATTAAAATCCCCAAGGAGGAGGAAGGGAGGAGGAAGTTGCTGAAGAAGGGTGGTTAAGGCAGCAGGTGTAAGAGTTCTGTCAGGAGGGAGATAAAGATTGCATACTGTGACTGCAGAGTCTAAGTGGACCCTAACAGCAACCGCTTCCAATGTAGTTTGGAGAGGAATCCACGTGCTAGCAATGTCTGTACGGACCAACGTACAAACGCCACCAGAAGCCCGCAAGGGTCCGACCCGATTTCGACAGAAAACACGGAACCCACGGAGGGTCGGTGAGTGAGCATCAGTAAAATGAGATTCCTGGAGAACCACACAAGCTGCTGAGTAGGACGAAAGAAGGGATTTCAATTCCGGAAGGTGACGATAGTAGCCATTACAATTCCATTGGAGAACCACAGAACGATGGTTTAAATGAGGGCTGAACACGCTAAATCCAGTCATACCGCCGGGTCCCCACCCGTCACCGACAAGGAGGGGGCGACATCCATAAACGACAGGTCAGAATCCGGTTGTGAAGCCGGGGAAGGGACCTCCGGTGACACCAGTACACTGGTGGAGTAAGTAAGCGACGCGGACTCTTCGAGGATTTGCTGCAATAAATCATTATAAAAAGCGTTTTTAGTAAGCTGTTATTAAGCTGCTGTTAAACGTTTACAGTCGTTATAAATATAATCTGATTGTTGTTAAATTAGTAAAGGGTAAAATAAGATTAAACCGGGTAAGAAGTTTATTTTCCTTCTCGCGCCTATAGCACTTATTTTAGGCTTAATTTCACGTGCGCATATCGTATGTAAACAGTGACTTAAACTTACATGTAATCAACCCGTTTTTTATTCAGTACTCTTCCAATTTATATCTGCCTGAATAGATTCTAGGGTCCTTTGTTTACCTTTTCGTCAGTAATTAAATCAGTTTATACTATTTCTGTTTTTACCATGAGTGAGAAGTGTGACATGTCGTAGGATCGTTAGTTCTGGGGTGTGGTGTAATGTGTGCTGTAGTTTCTTTCATTGGGGCCAATGTAGTGCCGTGGGAAATGGGGACATAAATGACGCTCACCCGTGGTATTGTAGGATCTGCAGTAGAGATAGGAAAATACTGGAACAGCAAGGGAGAATTGCAGCGCTTCAAGCTGACCTAGACAAGGCAAGGGAGGATCTGAACGGGTTGAAGAGGGAGAAGGGTGAACAGAGGTAGGAAGTGGCAACAGGTAAAAGGGTAACAGGCAAAGGAGAGCATCAGACAGCTTTGTCATATATCTGTAAAATAGATTTGACCTGTTGCCTCAGTCAGAATCGGATGAGCCTCATGTAGCTGAAGCTGTAGGACTTGAAAAAGGCAAGGACATTTGTAATGACAAAGAAATTTCTGGTGTTAGGTAGTTCCTATGGTAGAGGTGTTGGCCAACTACTGCAGGAAAATCTAGGTTCAGAGTACCAGGTCACTAACTTTTTCAAGCATAGTGCAGATCTGGGTCAAGTAACAGAGGATGCAAGTTCTTTATGCAAATATTTCACAAAGGAGAATGCCGTGGTTATAGTCGGTGGTCCGGTAAATAGCATTGACAGAGACTCTGAATATTCCATAGAGAGTGACCTGGTGAAGATAGCATCAGCAACGAAGCATACGAGTGTGGAATTTGTGTGTGTTGAGACGCCATGATTGGCCTCATTTGAATTCCGTCGGGAGGGAGAACTGAGTTGGAGCGGCTGCTTAGGACGGATATAGGGACCCATATTGGTTTGATTCCTGTGGATGCCATCGATAGGTGGGACTACACTAGGCATGGCCTTCACCTCAATAGGAAAGGCAAGGGAAAACTGTCTTGGTTGACTGCAGAAAAGGGGGACACTGTCAAAAGTGGTAAAATACCAGTGGTCACAGGTGTCAGAGGGATGCCTTTTTAGGTTAGGGAAGGGGAAAGAATACGAATTTTAAGAGAGATTGGCAGACAGTTTGAGAAAACAGATGAACAGGAATCAAATTTTAGCATACAGCCTCTATCTAAACAATGTTCAACAGAAAGTAAAGAGAAACTGCCGGTTCATCTTCGCCAAAGCAGTTATAATCCCATTAGTATGCAGTACCAGCTATCTTTATTACACCAGAACACTCCGGGACTCAGAAATAAAGTTAGTGAACTGCTCATTTGTATTGATGAAATTACTTCATCTAACCCAGTTGACATGATCTGCCTCTGAATATCAAGTGACCACTGGACATTTCAGGATTTAAGCTAGCTTCATACTCCTGCGGAGTATGATATGGATGGAGGAGGAGTTGCCACATTTGTTACAAACTGCCATAAATTTAAGAACACTGAAATCAATAAATTCTATTTAGAGCAGCATCTGGAAGCATGTGCAACAGAAGTAGAGTTCCATAACAGATCCTATATAATAGTAACTATTTACCGACCACCTGCAGGAAATTATCTATTCGGAATTCACCTAGAAGCTCTTCTGGGTTATTTAACAGGAAGAAACAAATTTTGATTGTGGTGACTTTAATACAGAATTTCTAATGCACTCTTCCAGTAAACATTTATTGCAGTTAATAATGAGTTTCAATCTAACTGACACTATAAACTTTCCACCTAGGATCACTAAATCCTCAACGACAGCCGTTGTTAACATTTTTATAGACAAAGGAACAAAATCATATCATAAAACCTGTAATAAATGATCATATCATGACATGCAGCTCCATGTTTTAGATGTAAATTCTAAGCAGATTATCATGACTGCTAAATATGAGTACAGGAGAGTAGTCGTTCAACCAAAAATTGTGTGTTAGAAAACTGCTCAAAGATATGAAAGATGTTTATAGTGCTCATGACATGAAGGAAAAATATAACGTTTATGAACAATGTCAGTGCCATGTTTGAAAACTGTTTTCCTCTAAAAGTCACTCAAATCAAACAGAAGTCTATAATAAAACCATGGATTACACAAGGAATAAAGATTTCCTGTAAGACAAAAAGGAATGTGTGTTGACCAAGAATAGCTCCAATGCTGCTGATTTAGCTGAATACAAGGAATACTGTAAAATATTAAAAAAAGTAATTCAGGCCTCTAAACAAATTCACTACGAGAGGAAGATAGCAATGTCAGGGAACAAAATAAAAACAAGATTGATATAGTGAAAGAGGAGACTGTAGAACCAGAAAGGAACAGGATCATATAGCATTAAGGGTAGATGACATTAGTAAGCGATGGGTATTGTGTGGGAAATCTATTTAACAAGTACTTTACATCCGTTACTCATAGAATGGGATGGTCAGGATTAGAAAGTAATGCCCTTGAGTATCTGAAACCAGTCTTTACAAATAGCTTCAGGTACATGAATATGTCACTTCACTTCACCAAAGGAAATAACTTTCATAATAAAATCTTTAAAAACAAGGCATTCTAGTGGTTACAATGAAATATCGACAAAGTTAATTAAGGCATGTTCTTGTGAGTTTAGTGCAATTCTAGGTTACTTGTGTAACCAGTCAATTATAACTGGGACATTTCCTGACTGGCTTAAATATCCAGATGTTAAGCTTCTATTCAAGGAAGGCGATAAACAGATACCATCAAACTACGGACCGATTTCACTTTTGGCAGCATTCTCAAAAATTTCAGAAAATGTTATGCACAGGCAGCTTCTCAACCATCTGACCACAAACAACACATTATGAAGAACACTGTTTGGGCTTCTGAAGAGCCCATCTTAGGGCCATTGCTGTTTCTTGTGTACATTAATGATCTCATCAGTTACACTGCCAGAAGCAAAGTTCGTTTTGTTTGCAGATGACTAGTATTGCAATAAATAGTATGCCTAGTGTAGTTCTAGAAAGATCTGCTAATGATATTTTCATTGATATTAATAAATGGTTTAAAGCAGGCTCACTGACAAACTTCAAAAAGACTCACTATATGCAATTCAGAACCTGTAAGAGGTTTCCACCCAGCATATGCGTAAAGTACAAAGAAGAGCAGATAGGAGAGGTTGACAATCTTAAATTCCTGGTATTACAACTTGATAGTAAATTGAGTTGGGAGGAGCACACCACAGAACTGCAGAAATGCCTTAAAAAATCTGTACATGCAATTAGAGTGTTAGCAGACCTAGGCTACATAAAAATGAAAACGCTTGCATACTTTGCCATCTTTCATTCCAGAATATCATATGGTGTAATATTTTGCGGTAACTCTCCAAGTCAAACGAAAGTTTTCAGAGTCCAAAAGCGTACAACACGTATTACTTGTAGAGTATACTCATGGACGTCCTGTAGAAACCTCTTCAAAGAACTGGGTATACTAACTACTGCCTCTCAGTATATTTACTCCTTAATGAAATTTGTCCTAAATAATGTATCTCTTTTTCCAACAAACAGCTCCGTTCATACATACAATGCCAGGATCAAAAATGATCTGCAAAAAACCTTAAAAGCACTTAGATTAGTTCAAAAAGGGGTCCACTACTCAGGAACACTCCTCTTCAATAATTTGCCAGCAAACAAAACATTTAGTTACAACTAAATATCAGTTTAAAAGGAGCCTGAAAGACTTACTAGCGGCCAACTCCTACTCCATTGACGAACTTTTTAGTAGTATGAATATATACATCATTTGTTTCTATTAGTATTGGTATTTCAGCTAAAAAAAATTGACATGTTCCACATCCACTAGGATCTCAGCACGGATCTAGGGAACGAAAAACTAATCTCGAGGGGAAGACGTGGTCCTTGAAGTCTGGATTTCTGGGAACAGTGCAGGCGAATGGCTGACCTACAGAATGATTTTTACAATTGAAACTTCCTGGCAGATTAAAACAGTGTGCCCGAACGAGACTCGAACTCGGGACCTTTGCCTTTCGCGGGCAAGTGCTCTACCCACTGAGCTACCGAAGCACGACTCGCGCCCGGTACTAACAGCTTTACTTCTGCCTGTACCTCGTCTCCTACCTTTACAATTGTTGGAGGGAGAAAGGAGACAAAACAATTCGACCGCGGCGAGAGCTTAGTGTTTTTTATGGGAACTCAGAGCAAGCAGACTCAGGGGACACTATACAGACTACTCTGGCGTGAAATGTAGTCTTTAGGTCTACTACCAGAGACGAAACGACACCGATTTGCTTTCCGGTGGATACCTCAATGATAGATATTCTTCTGAGACTTATCGCTGCATCTGACAGCTTGAATTGGCAGATGAGTCCTGGTGGTATCCGTCTGTACCACCTGCAGTCTTCTTGTCAACTCTTAGCAGTTATTGTGACAATATCTGGCGGCATGAGCTGGTTAACAACGAATTTTTTTCTCATATCTTATGAAATTGACTTACAGTCACCAATAACTGGACTGACAGGCATAGATAGCCAACTTCATTTGCCTTTTCGGTATGATTGCTGTTACCCACCCTCCCTTTTCGGTGTGATTGCTCTGATCAACCCATGGCTGTGTGGTGTTGAATTACTAACCTTGGGAAGTTGACTGCTACTGACTCCATCTGCTTGTCAAGCAGCATCGCCAAATTTGAACTATTGAAATGTCAATACCCAGGATTCAATACTTGGACCAGGGCCACGTTGCAACAGCATTCATTAAAATTCGCTGCCTAAAATTTTAATGAGCCCCTAAATTCTTTGGGGAGCTAAATGCCTCAGTCGCCCGACTGACTCACGTCATGCCAACTTGTTAGGTTGTAAAATTAATAGAGATAGTGGTTTCAATCTTGATAAATCATGGAATCCGGCACTTGCTGTGATAAATTCGCAAAGACGTCACAGTGCAGCTCAATGATATATCGATATGCCAACACAGATCAACTGCGGAGTCATAGATACAACTCGCGCATTATGCACGTCTCTGCCGCCGACCAACGTCTCTGGCGCATTTGCATCTGTGGCCGCATGCGCAGTCGCGTGGTAGCCGAGTATGAAGGGACGAAGCGAGCACTGGAGGGGCAGTCTTGCAGCTCACTCTGAAGATGGCTGAATGCTAGAGAGGTGAAATATTAGATTTCTTGCGGCTGCACACCCGAAACTTAATGGAACAGTCTTTGCGCCGCCAAAACCTGAAGATACCATTACATTATTTTCTTTCATTACGTATTTTGTCGTACCTTAACAGCTAACTTTCTCTCCATGTATTGTCGATCTCTGTAAGATTCACCCACTCAGGACTGCTACACTTTCTCTGGGCCCACGTGCCCGTCCTTGAACCTCACCCCATCACCCCTCCCTGCTGCCTTCAGGTTCGGTTTAGCAGTTACCAGCGGTCTCACGCGCATGCGCAGAGCTGAAGTCGCGTATGAGCAGTGTTTTCTCCCGCCTTCAGGCTACTTTGAGTGGGGCTGCCTGCTGTATGAACAGTAGCAGCAAGCTGCCAGACGCTACCCTGAAAAAATGTTTCTGTCGCAGCCAAGCAGCCAAGCAGACATATTCGCGCATCCGCAGAGCTGTGCGAGTTGGAGTGGGGTCTGCTCTCTTGCTGTTTACGATCCATCATCGTGAATTGTAAGGTAAGCATTTTATTTATTCTCATATGAAGTCACATTTTCTAGGCAGAGTGCAAAGGAATATCATGTGGTTGAAACGTGAAATTTACTAACAGTATTTATTCCAGATGTCTAGCGAATCAATCAGATTGTGTGTGGAGCGATGAGGAGCTGGAAATGTTCCAACCGCAATAGAGACAAAGGATCGGAAACAATGTAGAGAATGTGGCGCCACACTATAGTGACAGTGAATTTGTAGAACATTTTCGGGTGTGGCGTCACGTGGCAGATGGCCTTATAGGACCTTGAATTTCTGAATCTCTCATTATCAAGCAGGGGGAAATGGGAAACTGCTCCCACTGCAGCACATCTTGATATTTTTGTGGTTTGCTGGTCACGAAGCTGCAGGTTTCAGGGATGTCGCAGATGGGTTCAGTATCTATATTTCTTCTGTGCTACGTGATATACAGATAGTTACTAACTTCATCAGTGATTTAGGATTAGAAGTTATACAGTGGACATCCTCAGAAGAAAGACTAGAGATTGAGGCTCATTTCTGGGGAAATGGATTGCCTCATGCGATTGGGGGCAATTGACAGTACACACATTAGAACTGATATTCCTCAGAAAGATCCCCAGTCGTATATGAATATGAAGAATTATTTTTCCATTCAACTGCAATTAGTTTAAAATCATACCGGCGGATTAGGGACTTATTCTTCACCTATCCAGGCTCTGTACATGACAGGAGAGTGTTCACACTACTAAATGCTCGAAGAAAAGTGTGGAGATTTTCATCATTTGGCTGGCAGTGCCTATCCATTCAGAAATACAGGGCATTTGTCTAGAGTGCAATGTGACTTCATATGGCACTCTCAAAAAAACATGTGGGTTGTAGAACACTGCTTTGGCCTGTTGAAGCAGCGTTTTAGGCAATTATAACACTTAGAATTGAGGAGAGTGAAAGAGATGGCGCACTTCATCCGAGCGTGCTGTGTGCTTCACAATCTCGCTGCGGAAGATAACGGAGTTAGGAGACAACGAAGGTACATATAGCAATAAGTATCATTTCATTATTTTACTACATTCACAATAATTTTGTAAACGCTACTGACAAATATTCAGTTATTTGAAAACTAAGCTTATGAGTGTAAGTATCTGATCCACACAGGTGAAGATGATGAACCAGTAGTTGGCTTTTACAACCGGGATGGCAAGTGGCATTACCAACAGGAACCTTAATTGCAGTCCAGTTGCAAATGTAAAAGCAGCACCAGATGCCCCATCACCAACATATGGCAACAAATGTAAGTAAAACCCTATCGGATAAAACTATACCCTCTGAATAACAGCTTTAATTACTCCTTTTTTTAGTATGACAAATTACCGAAAAATGCCATAAATTGTTTAGCATTGGATCGTGTAGTCTTCCGACACGTTTGGTTATTTGTTCAAGATGGAGCTGTTAACATCGGAATTCGCTAAATCTCGAGGCCTCAGTGGACCTGAAATTCAGTGTCATTAGTAGTATCGTTTCAGTGATGTGAGTTTGTTTCGTAGCTGTTTGAAAGCTTCCAGCTTTTTCACCGTGTTCAAGTGTACACACAGGGCTCGAGACATACATATGCATATCCCCCGTTAGTGTATCTGTCTCATCGACTCACCCGGCCTTGTACATTTGAACTTTTCTGACAGCTGATGTTAGAACACCTGGGCAGACAGCCTTTCCATACTGTGACCTAAATAGCATTGCCTATTAGATGTTAAAAATTTCATGTGAACCGTTAAAATGATGGACGACGAGCGCTATCGCCACTCCCAACAATTCTTGTATTGTAATCGTCTTCTGTCGTCTTCTCTGTGGCTACACTGTAATCTTCTCTGCTGCATGGTTGGAAACACCTGACAGGCCACATTTCTTATCTCGCCTCGAGCCGCACCTGTACACCATTTTCAAACAACACTACAGAAAAATATAGAACGACTAAGTTTTATTTAACAATCACTATACAGATTGTAAATATATATGTAACGGTTAGACAAATCTATATTTTGGCATGTTAAAATTTTTCAGTTTTGTAACTACGTAGTTCCTGAGGTATTTTATACCTAAATTTTCTTTCAATATCTTCTTTTAGTGCATGTAATTTGTCTGTAATATAGTGAACATATATACTTATTTTATTGTGATTTCAATGCAGTGAAAATGGAAGAACATTCCCAATAACAAAAATAAAATCGAGACCGAAACAAAATTCAATTCGAACCAAAAGTGGGGCCTTGTGTAAGCTAGGCCATATGTGAAGTGACAGACATGCTTACCACTAAGGTTATATATTTTACTTTGAAGGAATTGTAAGTATCTGGGAAACAGCATGGACATTTTCTTGTATATCTGATTCTGGCACTATAGAAATATAGGAGTGAAGGCGACCACTGACTGAAGTGAAATTCATTAATTTTTTGATAGTACAGTATCTACTCTGTTACCGTGTTGCATTCGTGCATCTGAAGAAAAACAAAATTTACAAAGGGAAAATTGGAAGATATGGAATAATTTGTAACATAAGCACATACTTTTATGTTGTATTGTTAACGCTTCATCAGATCTGTAGCGTTGTGTGAACACACTGAATTAGAGCTGGCTGATGCTAAATTCCAGCTGTGAAATGATCTTGACAAATTGCAGTGCAATTGCCTGACATCACATGCTGCACTACGTTCAGTCTACGGAACTTGATGGAAAAGAATGAGAAAGCTCAGAAAAGTAACAGACCATACAAACAGGTAGGTAGAGTGTGTGTTATCTGTCTGTGCTGCAAAATGCCACAAGAAAGTTGCAAATCTGTCCTGGAGGCACATTAACGTAGATCTGGTAAGCTGTCATCTGAATCACCCATGGCATCATTTGTGCTGTTTATGTAGGATCACATACACGGTGCTCATAAATCACACACTGACCTCGCGATGTGACATCCCTGTCCCAGATTCTCTGTTTTCCACCACACAGTCATGTTGCCCCAGCTTAAAAGCAGCATCTACGGCTTTTCAGTGTCCCAGTTGCTCTAGAGTTTACCTTTCTCATGTGCCTGTTGTCGATATTGTGGTCGTCTAAATCTACTATTGATATCTCGACTCATTTGTGAGTACAGTATGACACATGACAACAACAATCTTCCGTGATAAGGGAACAATATTATTTTAGGCAAGACAGATCATTTATTTTGTTGACCTCTTCATCAGGTGTTCTGATGTATCTTTTATCTGTTTCATGGTATATGAATATTTTTGTTTTATTAGTTTTTGTGCTGAATTAAGAAACTTGCCTTGAACTTATTGTAGTAACGACCTTTCCCCTCATAATTTAATTTTTTGACCCTGAGAAACCTATTAATCTTCCAAAAGTTCATTTCTAATATTACCTTTCTCCATATTTTTCTTTATCATGAATTATATTCTCTCTAGTCTCGTCATTTCAACAGTTTGATAATATGAATTTTATTGCTCTTTTCCCCATTTATAAAAGTTAGTGATTTTTTGTTTATGGAAAATAATTTCTCTAACATAAGAGATGGTTCAAGCATTAGCTACTAATGTGCAAATGCTACCTTCAAAAAGTCCGGTCAGAGCAATTTTCCTCTTCCGACATTCAGTATAGTAATTTATATAACGGAATTTGTTTCTCATTATAGATATGAAATTCATTTTGTGCTGCTATAAAATTAAGGTATTAGTATGGTTTTTTCATTACTTTTGTCCATATAATGTAGCAAATAGTATATTAGTGCCCTTTGCAGTACATATGATTATTTTACTTTTTTATTTGTGAAAAAAATGTTCACAATACATGAAAATGTGCACTCAGGTGTACATTACTTCATAATGAATGTGTGATGAACTTTGGTCCGTTTTTTTATACCTTCTGTTTCACTGAAAGTGCTAAATATGAGCTCCCTTTTTTATTTTTCTGTAGGAAAAACTAAAAAATATAGAGACCTAGCTGCTCGAACTATGTAAGCAAATCTAATAGGTTACAAGTGAGACAGTAGTTATAATACTATGGGTAAGTGATAAGAGAGCCCAGGCATCTTCTTGCCGAGTAGGGTCTGAAGTACGTGAAGGTGCGAGGGGGGGGGGGGGGAACCTATAGTCGCTTGCGGGGAGGGGGGGTTTCCGGCCAGAGGGCGGGAGTCTCTCCCCACAATCACCTTTAACACTGGAAGTGGTAGAGTATTATAGGCTGGCGGAAAATCCGGTCTCGATCTCAGGACATTCAAAACTTTGGTAGTTGCTGCCCCGCCATCCGCAATCATCTGATGTAGACAAGCTGGGCGTATGCCGCGGATCAGCCAACAGGGCGCACTCGACAAGAACACGTGCCATCTTCAGTGGACTACCGCAGCTGCAGTCTGGAGGATCCTCCTGACGCAGGAGGAACTCATGTGAGTATTGTGTGGTCGACGCCCACTTGCCACAACCTAACGGCATCTTTCTGAGGTACCTGGAAAGATGGACGACAGCTTTGTGGACATGTCTGCCGCTTTCAACTTGTTTTGGGTTGTAGCAGCCTGCCATTCCAATTCCCACAGCCTCCAAATATTGTGTCGATATTGTAATCCTGCGTCTGTGCCTTGTATCCTGATATGAAGTTGATCGCTTTTAGTTGCATCCTTAGCTAGACGGTCGGTGGGTTCATTTCCTGGAATGCCTATGTGGCTCTGTGTCCATATGAAGGCAACTCCCTATCCAGAGCAGTAGGTGTCATCCAGTATGTCCTGGGTGATGGCGACCAAAAGGTTAAGGATACCACAATGTTACACCTTTTAAGCAACTCGTGCATCTCCACAGATGAGAAAGTTCGTCGACGTCTGGGATTTGGCCTACCGCAAAGCCTGAGTGATGGCAACAAACTCTGCAGTGAGTACTTCTCGTGCCCCTGTGCATGCGCAAAATGTGTATCCTAACCTGTCTCCCACTTTCGATCTGTCTCTGTAGATGCATACCGACGTAGTACAATCGTGGAGAATTGAAATGAACACGTGTCTGAGAAGGATAGCACCAGCGCCCTTCTAGGGGCCACGAAAGAGGTCCATCTGTATCACAGGACACCGCACAGCCCACGAGGGGTGTCGAAGTAGAGCTGTAGGAACACCGACTGACAGAGGCTGCTGGAGCTCTTTCAGTACAATACCGAGTCGGAACCGGGCTGGTCTTCCCAGTTTTGCGAGATTCGCTGACAGTCTGGACTGTTGGTTGTGGAACAGATGTGAGTGACACGTATGTGTAGGCACGTGACTGATGGTGGCTGGGTAACTTGCCAGAAGCTGATGCCATGTAACCCACAGCGGTGGAACACTCGCTTCCACCAGGAGGCTGTAGCCAGGGCTCTTTAGGAAGACCACCGTTGCCAGCCGCAAGCTAGTGTGGTGGTCCAGCAAGCTCAGTAAAGACGGTACTGCCGACCCACAGTTAACACATTCAGAGTCGAAGCAGGTTAAAATTAGCACTTTGCAAAATTTCCGAAGAACTGTTGGGTCCGTAGTCCACGAGGAATGGCTAAGAGAGAAGAGCTTTCAGCTTTTGCATTTAAGTTAACCTTGAGCCACAGTCGTGAGTCGACAAAAATACCCAGAATTAAAAGCAATTTGTGTAAGGTCTTATGGGGCCAAACTGCAGAGGTCATCGCTCCCTAAGCCTACACACTACATAATATAAGTAACTTACGCTATAAAAACGCGCGCGCACACTCACGCCAGAGGGAGGACTGTAACCTTGGTCGGGGGGAGCCGCACGGAATATCACAAGCCGGCTACCCAGTCTTAATGTGGAGTCCAGTAACGGCCGGAATACAGTCTGTTGCATTTCAAAGGTAATCCTGCTATTTGATATTGATCAACAGTTTATGTAATGGACTATTATGTACCACAAACTAGTATAGGATTTCGAACATCCGGTGGTCGATGTTTCCTCTAGTACCTGCTTCAATAAATGGTCAAAATCACAAAGCTTTCACTTCTAAAGAAACTTATTTCACTCTCAGAGAATCATCGAATAACCAAATGCGAATGGTTGTGTTCCAATTCGAGAAAATCCTATAGAAGTTCTATCTCACATTACACCACAAGAGTAACTTTTCAACGTATACGAAATGACGTATGCTCTTATGCTCTGGGAATAGTGGACACCGATCGTAAGGATGTTCCTCACAGACCCATGAACAGGACCACTGCAGGCACTAGTTCAGTAACATCGAGATTAATATTACCAGCTTGAAAACAATTTCTTTTTTGCTGTAGCAGAAGTAGTTGTTTGCTTCGCGAATTACACATTTGTAATGGCTGACGACCGCGGCTGTCCCTGCAGCTCCTTATCCATTACCCAGTCGTCCAGTTGCTGCTTCGACTGCTGGGTTCTCTCTTGGAACTTTTGTTCCATTCGCCCTTCACATCCGGACGCTAATTGCGTGTTCGTCTTCGATGGAAAAATTATGACGACGATTTTTGAGCCTGTCCACGAAAGTAGATCGTGGAAACAGACAAATCCAGAATTTTATGAGCTGATGCAAGCGAAGATTGTTCAAAAACAAAGCGCGAAGAGTAAGATTGGCAGGCCACATTGGTAGGAGCCAAGGCACCTCCACCGCAAAATCCGTGCATATGGGAAGACCTGATGGTACTTGTCCTATCGGAAGACTCAGAAAGCGATGGATGAGCTACATGAAGACCTTTGCCAGCTGTGAGTCACAACAAATGGATCCAAACTGCACAAGGTCGTCATCTATGGAGGAACACTGTGAGGTCTGCACATCACCTACAGGGTTCTCGATCGCCGATTTGATGATGATGATGCGAGGTAAGCAACAACGGTGGAGTAACAGGTTGCACTATAATGTATTGTTTATTAAGAAAGTATGATTTTCCAAAAAAACCTGGAAGCTGTAGGACATTTTATCTGGAAAAATTGTGAGGCTTGTCACAAATAGCAGTAAAAGTGATGACAAACGAACGGGGCGGAAATTGTCTAAATATCTGCAAGGCACAGATTTCGTAATGCAGTTCGTGGCTTCAAGCTATTCCTAAGTCTGCAGATCTGAGAAAGTAGTGGGTGTTTAAATTCCACCAAGTGCGACTTCGCGACAGATGTTTGATACTCTTCATGCTATTAATTATTTCATGAACTGAGTGATTTCAAGAAGTTATACACGAACGTTTGATAGGCTGAAAGGTCAAAAAAACAGTGACAATAAGCTATCCCGTCAATATATTACTTTTATGGTCAATTAGTTACTTCCTTGAATCTAACCTTCATTAACAACGACGTATTGAAAGCTTCAAGCCGTTCGCGGGGTGATGCTTCTAATTTCCAACAGGAAAATGGAATTAATCATTCGCTGAAGTCAAGTTGGAACTTAACAAGCTGTTTCTGCATGCGAGTTACGAGTTTTAACGACAGCGACTGTAAGGATCAAGCGACCTACCGAAGTTCTCTATATTGTAATTGGGTTTTGTGCATCTAATGGCAGATTCCTACCTGTGTCAGCTGATATTTTGAAAATGAAGCATTTAGAAATGCCCAACTGTCTTACACGCTTTATACCAAGTTGGCGACTTACGACGACCTCACCGACAGTTGGAATGAGATGTTGACCGGACGTGGCGCGTATGCTGCCGACCCGTATTGTTTTGACTGCAGTAATACCCTGGCACCCGAAGAGAACTTTCCAATGCCCGAGTCCAGCAGAACACTGAAACTGACAGTACTGCCTGGGAGTAAATTGGCCAAGAGTCAACGAGCTTTCAGCTGAGTGCACTGTACCTTGCTCGAACTTCTCTGAGGGCAGCTGGAAAAGGTATCCATTTGAGAAGATCGCCATGTATCTCCAGAAAGCAACCAAAATTTACCACCAGACTGAGGCTCCTGCTCACACAGGATTTTGGTCAAGATGACCACAGGCGTGGTCGAAACCGGTTAGCAGAGTAAATAAATTTGTGACCAAGACTGATTTTAATAGTAACTATTAGTAATGACATTGATCACCCTCTGCTCTCACGATGTATAACCAAAATTCAGATTGTCGCAACGCACTATTACCAAGGGGTGGAATAACGCAGTCACTTATCTGGGGGACTGCAGCCAGCAACACACCAAATAAGAATAGCTAATGCGGGAGGTAAGGAGCCGTTTTGTTAATTTTAGTACGCCAAAATTCCGTACATTGGTGGAGAAAATAAGCGAGATGAGGACGTGGTCCCTGATATATGGATTTCTCTGAACAGTGCAAGGGAATAGCTAACCTACAGAATGATTTTTTACAGTTTTAGGTGGGAGAAAGGTGACTCGACAATTCGACCGCTGGCTAGAGCTGTGTGATTTTTTAAGGTAACCCAGCGCAAGCAGAGGCAGGAGACACGATACATACTACTATGTGGAGCACAGACCGAAAGACTACGTTTCACGACAGAGACGAAATGACACTGATCTGCTTTCCGGTGGATACCTCAGTGACATTTTTCTCTCACAGACTTATCGCTCCATGTGACAGCTTGAATTGGCAGACTAGTCCCTCTGAACCACCAGCAGTCTTCTTGTCAACACGAACAGTTATTGTTACATTATCTGGCGACATGAGCTGGTTAACAAGGAAAAAAGTTGTAGTATCTTTAATTCACTTACACTCACAAATAACTAGACTGACAGGCATAGTTGCATAGCTAACTTCATTTCCCTTTCCGGTTTCATTGCTGTTATCCACCTTCCCTTTTTATGTGTAATTGCTCTTATCAACCCATGGCCCTGTGGTGCTGAATTACTAATACTTGAAAGTTCACTATTACTGACGCTACCTCCTTGGTAAGCAGCTTTGCCAAATTTGAACTATTTTACTGTCAATATCCAGGATTCAATACTTGGACCAGAACTCTTTTTCAACAGCATTCATTAAAATTCGTTGCCTAAAATATTATTGAGCGCCTGAATGCTTGGGGGAGCCAACTGCCTCTCAGTAGCCCGACTGAGGTATTATGTCAGACCACGAGGGCTCAGCCCGATTGCCACTTCGTAACTTAACGTCCTCGAATGACATATGAAACCAATCATCAGTGCTCTAAATGTGGCCAGCTAAATGCTTCATACACTTCTGGCAGTTTACGAGACATCGATATCTTCAGCTCATTAGAAGTAACAACTGTTATTGACCACAAATTTCAAGAAATGCAGCAGTTGTTTTGTCCTTGAGTGCAGGAAGAATAGCTATGAAAGCTTGAAAATACTGTATTCTTAATATGAAAGTAAAGGTAATTAACTACACAGGACAAACCGTTATACTCTTCACTCACTATGTTAGACTGAGATGTCGCATTGAAGTTCGGAAGGAAAAAATCATCAGAATGTTCATTTTTGTTCACGGAATAATGTCATGAATCATAGGAGAAATTGTGTATCAACGTACAGTGTATTAACCTATTTTGATACAGGCGGTACTTATTGTCTTCGCTTTCAATGTAACCAACAATTCAAATCATTCAGTATCTGTTGGCTGTGTTATGAATTACCGTGTCCGTTGCCACATCAGAAAGAAGTGAATACCAGCGTGAAAGTGTATGCTAGAGAGGTACACCGATGGCAGTTTTGATTTACGGACGTTACACTCAACCAAGCCCATGCAACTGAACAACTTTACGCAATGCAACTCGCAGAAGCCGTCAGTTTGGTCCAGAAGGAATACATTTCCGGTCGTGTTCCTCGAAATGTCAATGCCTTTCTAGTTATTCTAAGATTGTCAGCACGCTACAGGGAGCAGGTCTGTACAAGGTGAGTTGGACAAGGTCGCCAACAAATTGAAAATCCCACGAGATTTCAAGCAATCCCTGCGTTGAAGCGTATTACAGATGCCGACAGGGTACTGGAAGACTCTGCGAAGGGCCACTGGAGATTCAGTGACGAATGATACTAAGTTACGAAGAGGGCTTTACCACCTGGACATTCTGTTCCAGCATCCTGCTTGACATCTTGCAGCATGTATGTCTCGCGAAGCCTGGACATTGACGTAACGGAATCGCCGGCAGAATTCTGAACTGAACCCCAGTAACATCTCCGTAAACTTTTCCAGATCATGCCACACGGGTGCAGTGCTCTGAAACGCCGAAGAGGGCATAATTTTTACGGGGTCCATCACTGAAAGTCTAATGACGAGGATCTTTCCACTTTGAAATGTTACGTAAAAGATCGAGGACGTACTGATGGTTTGTCGTGTACTTCATTGTTGAGAGATGAAGGTATGATTTAGGACTGTACCCAGTCGTCAGTTATTGCTCAATGGAGTAAGGGAGACGGCCAAAGCCATTTTACCCTCCTTTTGAACAGTATAATTAGTTGATGTGACTATTTTTCCATAAATTACTTGTTCAATGTTAATCTAGTTTCTTCTTTGTAATAATTAGCAGTGGGAGTGTTACCTTCCCGGAACTTTAGGAAACTTTATGTACCACAGATTGCAAAGCTTCATAGTTGAAAAGTAGCAGTTAGCCGGCATGATTTTCTCCTACAGGAGTTATGTTGACACCACCATTGTATTGAATGGAACCGATATTTAACGAAATGAATATGTGACTAATTTCGAGTGACTAATGTGATGTTGGGAATGAATTTGAAAACTGGGGAATGTACTTCCTGGCTTTAGAAATGTGTTACAGTTGGGCGAGTTTTTCGAAAGCCACAACAAACGTTCTCAGATAGCAGCCAGTTCCTGGCAATTCATCTGTGTGCCAATCATCGATTCCCAAAAGTATCTAAGGAGATTGAAGAAAAAGACTGCAATGGTCTGGAGATGGCAATACAGTTTTATTTGCGAGAGAATAGTGCACACAGTGGAACATGAGAGGTAAGAGATAAGAGGAAGACAGAAGAGATTGCGTAGGTGACGGTTTGAGGGAGGAAGATGGGTGAAAAATAGTAGTATAGAGTGAAGTAAAATCGAACAGCCATTCCAAGAATACTGAATCTGCATGAATGGGAAAAGGCGGAGGCGAAGGAAATTAACATGAAGCGTAAGAGGAACAAAGACACCACACAAACTATTTTAACAAATGTGCAGGAAAGAGAGGAAGTTATATTGTGACCAAGCTTATAGCTGACGTCTTAAGTATTGGAGGCTATGCTGACCCTTGACATGCTGAGCTTCTCTCTCACAGGTGTATCGCAACGTGTGAAGCAACTAATGGAAGTTGCCAAAGATTTTAAAATCGTAAGGGTTCGTTTAGGACTCTTACACCTTCCAAATAACTGAATCTTAATTGCCATTATTGTGGAGTACTGTTGCGCGGTCTGTGAACGTCGTCCATGTCCTCAGTTAATCCTTTCTACTAAAGGTCAAACCAGAGCGGATTATTACCGCGATATAGTAGAGGGAGGGAGGGAGAGAGAGAGAGAGAGAGAGAGAGAGAGAGAGAGAGAGTGTGTGAAATGACACAGCAATTTCGTGAGAAGCTACAGTCGCACCAGAGAACACCTTTGTTTCATAGGTGTCCGGCCCAAATTCTGTCACCAACATTTTCCTCCGAAGGCGGAACAGCTACACAGGGAGAAACTATGATCTTAAAATGAGGGGTACAGTGCTCACACAGAAACATGAAAGTGACTATTTTCCACACATTGTACTTTCGTTATCACAATTTCCCGCTGTTATTATTCGTTTAATTAGGTATAATTCTAGTGCTAGTTATAACTTTTCCTTTAATTGTTTTATTCTTCAGAATCCAGTGCAGTCGTTACTTCACCCTTACTTCACTACTCTCATAGGTCTGATTCCAATGATTAAGTTTATGTAAATGTACTACTTTACTCATTAGCAACAATCCTTGATATACTGTTTTCTCCATCATCCTTTTACATTATTGCTCTACTTCACAATCATTTTTGTGGTTGTTTCCTGTTACATTATTATTTTCTTTCATTACGTATTTCCCTGTACCTTAACATCTCACTGTCTCTCCATGTATTGTCGATCTCTCTAAGATTCACCCACTCAGTACTGCTACACTTTCTCTGGGCCCACGTGCCCGTCCTTGAACCTCACCCTACCACCCCTCCCTGCTGCCTTCAGGTTCGTTTGAGCAGTTACCAGCGGGCTCACGCGCATGCGCAGAGCTGAAGTCGCGTATGAGCAGTGTTTTCTCCCGCCTTCAGACTACTTTGAGGGGGCTGCCTGCTGTATGAGCAGTAGCAGCAAGCTGCCAGACGCTACCCTGAAAAAATGTTTTTGGTGCAGCCAAGCAGCCCGATTCGCTCATCCACAGCGGTGTGTGAGTTGGAGTGGGGGCAGACTTCACGTGCGTGTTTACTCTTCATTCTTTTCGAATGATGTTGTGGCAGTATTTCTGCTCTCTTGCTGCTTACGCTGCATCGTCGTGAATTGTAAGGTAAGCATTTTATTTATTCTCGTATGAAGTCACCTTTACTAGGCCAAGTGCGAAGGAATTTCATGTGGTTGAAACTTGAAATTTATTAATAGTATTTATTCCAGATGTCCAGCGAATCTGAATCAGATTTTGTGTGTAGCGATGTGGAGCTGGAAATGTTCCAACCGCAGTAGAGACAAAGGATCGAAAATTATGTAGAGAATGTGGTGCCACACTATAGTGACAGGGAATTTGTAGAACATTTTCGGGTGCGGCGTCACGTGGCAGATGATCTTAGCGAAAGGTTTAGGAATTCAAGATTCTATAATTATCAGGCAGGCGGAAATGGTAACTGCTCCCAGTGCACCACATCTTTATGTTTTTGTGCTTTGCTGGCCACGAAGCTGCAGGTTGCTGGGATGTCGCACATAGGTTCAGTATCTGTATTTCTTCTCTGCTAGGTGTTAGATAGTTACTAACGTCATCAGTGATTTATGGAGAGAAGTTATAAAGTGGACGTCTGCTGAAGAAAGGGTAGAGATTGAGGCTCATTTCTGGGGAAATGTGCGATTGGAGCAATCGACGGTACACACATTAGAACTGATAGTCCTCTGAAAGATCACAGTCGTATATGAATAGGAAGAATTATTTTTCTATTCAACTGCAAGTAATTTCTGATGATAAATGACGGATTAGAGACTTATTCGTCGGCTATCCAGGCTCTGTGCATGACGGTAGAGTGTTCAGGACGTCCACACGCTACCAAATGCTGGAAGAATATTTGGAGATTTTCATCTTTTGGGTGACAGTGCCTACCCCCGCACCATAAATTTATTGACACCGCTCATACATACAGAGAATTTGTCCAGAGTGCAATGTGACTTCAATATGACTCTCAAAAGTAACAAATGTGTTGTAGAACACTGCTTTGGCCTGTTGAAGCAGCGTTTTAGAGAATTGTAACACTTGAAATTGAGGAGTGTGAAAGAGATGGCGCACTTCATCCGAGTGTGCTGTGTGCTGTGCGCTTCACAATCTCGCTGTGGAAGATAACTTGGAGTTAGGAGACAACGAAGGTACATAATTGTCTCATTTCATTATTTTACTACACACAAATTTGTAAACGCTACTGACATAAGCTTAATATTCATATAACTGAATTCTTGTGAGTGTATTTAAGTATCTGATCCACACAGGTGAAGATGAACCAGTAGTTGGGTTTTACAACAGGGATGACAAGTAGCATTACCAAGAGGAACCTTAATTGCAGTCCAGCAGCAAATGTAAAAGCAGCACCAGATGCCCCATCACCAACATATGGATACAAATTTAAGGAAAACCGTATCGGATAAAACTATGCCCTCTGATTAATAGCTTTAGTTACTCCTTTTTTAATATGGCGAACTACCGAAAAATGCCATAAATTGTAAAGCATTGGATCGTGTAGTCTTCCGACACGTTTGGTTATTTGTTCAAGATGGAGCTGTTAACATCGGAATTCGCGAAATCTCGAGGCCTCAGTGGACCCGAAATTCAGTGTCATTAGTAGTATCGTTTCAGTGATGTTACTTTGTTTCGTAGCTGTTTGAAAGCTTCCAGCTTTTTCACCGTGTTGAAGTGTACACACAGGGCTCGAGACATACATATGCATGTCCCTGTGAGTAGATGTCTCATCGACTCACCCGGCCTTGTACATGTGAGCCTGCCCGGCAGCTGACGTTAGAACACCTGGGGCAGTCAGCCTTTGCATACTCTGACCTAAATTGCACTGTCCATTAGAACTGTGTTAAGAATTTTATGTGAACCATTAAGATATCCGACGAAGAGCGCTATCACCACTGTTAACAATTTTCGTATTCTAATCGTCGGCTGTATTCTCTTCTCTGTGGGCGCACTGTGATCTCTGCTGCTCGGTTGGAAACACCTGACTGGCCACATTTCTCAGCATCTCGCCTCTAGCCACACCTCTACACCATTTTCGAACAACACTACATAAAATTGTAAAACCACTGACTTATTTAACCATCACTATACAGATCGTGAATATTATATTTATATGGGTTAGGCAAAAATCTACATCTTACTATGATGTCAACCATAACATAATTTGGCCTGTTAAAGGTTTTCAGTTTTGTAACTACGTAGTTCCTGAGGTATTTTATACCTAAAGTTTCTTTCAGTATCTTCTTTTAGTGTATGTAATTTGTAATATAGTGAACATATATACTTATTTTTTATTTTTGCTTTATTTCAATGCAGTGGAAATGGAAGGACATTTCCAATAACAAAAATAAAATCAAGAGCGAAACAAAATTCAATTCTAACTGAAAGTGGGGCCTTGTGTAAGCTAGGCCATATGTCAAGTGACAGTGGTAAGTATGTTACGGTTATATATCTTACTTTGAAGGAACTGGAAGTCTCTGGGAAACAGCATTGGACATTTTCTTGTGTATCTGTTGTGGCACAATAGAAATATAGAAGTGAAGGCGACCACTGACTTAAGTGAAATTCATTAAGTTTCTTGAAAATACCTACTCTCTTCGCATATGCAGGAACGCAACATGGTAACAAAACTTACTGAGGGAAAATTGGAAGATATGGTTTAACTTAACAATAGAACATACTAGTACGTGCATATGTTAACTCTTTATTACATCTGTAGCGTTGTGTCAGCTGACGAATTAGACCTGCCTGACGCTGAATTCCAATTGTGAAATGATCTTGCCAAATTCCAGTACGGGTGCCTGAAATTAAAACCTGGAATATTTTCAGTCTAGGGAACTCTACGTTAAAGAATAGAAACGCTCTGAAAAGTAGCTCAGACCATAGAAATAGGTAGGTAGTCTGTGTGTTAGTGCCTTGTATGGTTTGGTAGTTTTTTACCCTAAGTTGTACAATCCTGGGTCTGTCTGTGCTGCAAAGTGCCACAAGAAGAAAGTCTACCCTGGAGGCAGAGTAACGTATATCCGGTAAGCTGTCATCTGAACACCCATGGCATCAGTTGTGCTGCTTATGTAGGATCACATACACGGTGCTCATAAATCATACAGTGACTTTGTGGTATGATCATGTCCCAGGTCCTCTGTTTTCCACCATACAGTCATGTTGCCACAGCCTAAAAGCAGCATCTACATCTCTTCAGTGTCCCAGTTGCTATCGAGTTTACCTTTCTCATGTGCCTGTTGTTGATATTGTGGTCGTTTAAAACTACTATTGATATCTCGACTCCTTTGTGAGTACAGTATGACAAATGATCCATATTGCCTCAACGCGAAAGACCATTCTTGTCATGTAATTTGTTTACCACTTCATCGGCTGTTCTCATATCTTTATTATCTGTTTCATGGTATATGAATATTTTTGTTTGATTAGTTTTTGTGCTGAAATAAGAAACTTGCCTAGAACTAATCTTAATAATGACCTTTGCCCTCATAATTTAGATTTTTGAACCTGAGAAACCTATTAATATTTTAAAATTTCATTTCTAATATTACCTTTCACCATATTTTTCTTTATCATGAATTATATTCTCTCTAGTCTTATGAATTTGCTTTTTCATTGCTCCTTTTCCCCTTTATTTTCCATAAACATAAAAATCACAATTTTTTTGTAAATTCTCTAAGGCAGATGGTTCAATTACCAGCTACCCATGTGCAACTACTATCTTTAAAAGGAAAAAGTCCAATCAGAGCATTTTTCCTCTACCGACAATGAGTATAGTAGTCTATGTTGATGGAATTTATGCTTTATTATAGATGTGACATTCATTTTGTGCTGCTATAAAATTAAATTATTTATATGTTTTTTCATTACTTTTGTCCATATAATGTAGCGAAAGAGTATTAGTGCCCTTCTCAGTTCATATTATAGTATTTTACTTTTTATGTCACTTGTTAAAAATGAAAATGTGCACTCAGGTGTAAATTAGTTTATAATGAATGTGTGACGCTGGCAACTGGGGTGAAATTGGGTGCCACTGACGTCAAAAACTGCTGACCCCTGGCCTTTCTTCACGTATCGACACCTTGCCATTGAAGTTCGCCCTTACACTACTACAGTGAACTTCAGTAACGATGAAGAACGAGCGGCTGAATTGGAATTCATGTCGTTTATTCCTGCTACCAGTTTTGACACCAAATGGAGTCATCTGCGGGCCGCAAGCGTGAACTGCCATTCACAACCATTCGTGTGTTGTGAATGGCAAGTTACTCTTGGGGCCTGAGGATGACTAGATATCAGGCGAACTGGTAGCCAGATTAAACGACATCGATTCCAACACAGCCGCAGGATTTTCTACTATTCAAGTACTTCATGTCCGTCTGAAGTGATGGGTTACCAGCGACATTACAGACTAAGTTCGTAGGTATCTTTGTATCGAAGTTCAAAATTATGGCCGCAGTAATACTTTTTCCGTTGCTTAGTGTGGTTTTCGTTCATCAGTCACGTATTTATGTTGTATGAGAAATTTTGCACAAGCCATAGAGGATCTTCTTTCTGTTAATGCCTTCTACTGTTTATCCAGTTCATGTAACCACTTGAAAATAACCTAAGGTCTAAACTGTTCCAGTGGATACTGTAATAAATAGCACTGTCAATGGCCAAATTCGTACGACACTGATCCTACAACAAATGTTTAATGGGAGGTGCGAGCACACGAGAGGTGCGAGCACACGAGAGGTGCGAGCACACGAGAGGTGCGAGCACACGAGAGGTGCGAGCACACGAGAGGTGCGAGCACACGAGAGGTGCGAGCACACGAGAGGTGCGAGCACACGAGAGGTGCGAGCACACGAGAGGTGCGAGCACACGAGAGGTGCGAGCACACGAGAGGTGCGAGCACACGAGAGGTGCGAGCACACGAGAGGTGCGAGCACACGAGAGGTGCGAGCACACGAGAGGTGCGAGCACACGAGAGGTGCGAGCACACGAGAGGTGCGAGCACACGAGAGGTGCGAGCACACGAGAGGTGCGAGCACACGAGAGGTGCGAGCACACGAGAGGTGCGAGCACACGAGAGGTGCGAGCACACGAGAGGTGCGAGCACACGAGAGGTGCGAGCACACGAGAGGTGCGAGCACACGAGAGGTGCGAGCACACGAGAGGTGCGAGCACACGAGAGGTGCGAGCACACGAGAGGTGCGAGCACACGAGAGGTGCGAGCACACGAGAGGTGCGAGCACACGAGAGGTGTGAGCAAGTAACAAGTCAGGAATGGAGATTAAAACGTTTTGTAATTAACTGTGGCATATTGTTTTTATCCAGTTGCACAGGAAATCAGACAACGCTGTTAACAAGCGATGGGAAGAAATAAGGAACTGTAACTGAAGCGGGTGAAGAAATTCTAGGAGACAAAAAGCTAACTAAGAAAAATTGGATCAATGAGACATGTGAACAAGCTGTGAAGGCCAGGAAGAGAGCAAGGGCGGTACACATCCTGGACAGAATGTGCCAAACAACAGGAAGCAGGCAAAACCTTAAGAATAGAAACGAATAGGATTCGGAGATAATTCCTACACTGTATGTCCAAGGCAATATTATTAACTGTAAAAGTGAAATCTCTGTGTGGATGAATAATTGACTTTCTGCCTTTTTCCCAGCAGAACAGAGCCAGCAGCAAAGGATGCCGATGTTATACATTAGAGGCACTTTCTATGGGTATCCAATGGAAGCCCTACTTAGTACAGGTGCGGTATGGCTCTATGGCTCTATGGCTCCCCCCCCCCCCCCCCCCCCCCTCACCCTTTGGGAGTCTTTTCGTTGTGCGCCTACCTGTGACTCAGCATCTCTGCTGTATTATTATTATCATATCATCTATTAATATCTTCAATATTTATGTATTAAATGTACTAATGGATATACCCTGCGTCTGAAGGTTACATTATTGTGTAAAAATTTTAAGTAACTGGTTGAGAGTTTCTCAAAATGACTTCTTTTCTTTGTACATTAATATAGGTGGTATGTCATGGTCTGTTATTGTGTTTAACATTTTTTCACCCTACCTCTAAACTTAAAAAAGCTTAGATGGTTCTCCTGACACTAGTTTCTTGCTATCTTCCTGACAGGAGCCAAAACAGCTAGCGTATCAATGATCGTCATTGAGCGATGGGGTTTGGGCTGCCATGTGGGTGAGCCCTGGCCTGACAACCAAGGTGTGCAGGGAGTAATCTGCTTCATCCGCCTGGTGAGTTAGTCTGTCGGGCAGTGGCATATTCCTTGTATTTATCTTCGAGAGTTATTAAATGCTGAAGATACACGGAGTGCCTTTCAACATGAGAACAATACAAAGGTTCAAGGAAAAACCGCAAACATAACTCAAGATGGAGAAAGAGCAATGAGGAAACAGAACGATAATAAGGTACCAGGAAAATATACGGTAACGGCAGAGATGTTGAAGGCAGGAGAAGGAACTCTTCAGAAAGAGCTATACAATCTCATAAGAAATTCCAGAGGAGTGGAAATCACCCGCCATCATCCCACTGCATCAAAAGAGCAGTAATGGAGATTGTACGAAGTACAGAGCCATTTCTGTCTTAAGTGTACTTTATAAAGTTTTATCTTTAATAATACTTGAGAAACTTACGCCATTTGCAAAATATGTTGTAGGAATTCCCAGGCAGGCTTCCAGGAAGTACGATCGACCATCAATCGAATATTCACCATGTAACAAATCTGGGAAAAGTGCTGGGGATTCAACCATCTGTTTCTGGTAACGTTCGTGGCCTGCTCAAAGGGTTGTGGCGGTATCCTCAGGTTTAGAATGTACAACATCCTGAGGGAGCTTAGTATACACATTACGTTAATAAATGTGGTCAAGGGGTGCACAGCGGAGATGAAAGCCAAAGTCAAATACCAAGGGGAGCTGTCCAAGGAGTTCCAGATCAGAATGGGTGAGAGACAAGGTGGTTTTTCACTACTATTATTCGACCTGGTCCCAAAGAAAGTAATCCGAGAAATAAAGAGGGAAAAAAAGGGGTGACACTAAATGGTAGGACAGATTTATTGTGATATGCAGAAGACAGCGCAGTTCTAGCAGAATCAGTGGAAGAGACAGCAGAAACTGTAGAGGACCTAGCACAAGGTACAAGGAAGTTTGGGGTACGGATTAATACGGGAAAGACTGAGGTCATGGAGGTATAAATAGAATCCCCTAATGACATCCCATTACAGGCAGGGATATCAATATTTGCTCAAGTGGAAAATCTTTAATACCTAGGCACACAGTTCAACAGGCGAAATAATTTGAAACGGGGAAAAAACCAACCTATTCTGAATGGGTCTGAAACTGATTTCAGTATAAAGCAGATAATATCATCCAAGAATGAACTGAAGACCTATGCCATTAAAGTGCCGGTATTATTGTATGGGACCTAAGCCTGAAGCCCAACAAGGAAGAATGAAGAAACCTTGGGTCTTTGAAAGAATAATTATGACGACGGGCTTTAGGCGAGTCCATGAAGGGAGTGTAATATCCCTTCGCCCTCCTAGCTACTGGATGTGAACCGATCGGTTCAACAACCTTGCTATCGTTATTTGTTTAATGTTAGTATATATCGCGAGGTGGTGCGTTTCGTCTGCGTGAGCGACATTGTTATTCCTTTACTCCGCATTGCTCCATGGCGAGCGAAATAAGTAAGAAAATCGGAATGTGAGAGGACTCTCACCAACCCACACACCCGAGGGAGGAGTCGAACCTCCGACGTGGGGGAGGGTTAGGACCGTGACAAGGCGGCCTGGGCTACCAGTCTTTATGTGGAGTCCAGTAACGGCCGGAATACAGTCCGTTGCACTTCATAAGTAATCCGTCGTATTTAATTTTCATCGAAAGATTCTGTGATGGACTATTATGTACTACAAACTAGAATAGGACTTCGAACATTTCGTGGTCTATGTTTTCTGTAGTACCTGCTTCAATAAATGGTCAAAAGCACAGAGAAAGTTTTCCCTGCTAGAAGATTCATTTCACTCGCAGACGATCATCAAATAACGAGATGGGAATGCTTGTGTTCCAATTCGATAAGATCTTATAGAAGTTCTATCTCACATTACAGCACAAGACTAACTTTTCAACGTATACGAAATGACGTGTGCTCTGGGAATAGTCGACACCGATCAAATGGATGTTCCTCACAGACACACGAACAGGGCCACTGCACGCACCAGTTCAGTAACATCGAGATTAATATTACCAGCTTGAAAACAATTTCTTTTTTGCTGTAGCAGAAGTAGTTGTTTGCTTCGCGAATTACACATTTGTAATGGCTGACGACCCCGACTGTCCCTGCTACTCCTTATCCATTACCCACACGTCCAATTGTTGCTTCAACTGCTGGGTTCTCTCTTGGAACTTTTGTTCCATTCTCCCTTCACATCCGGACGCTAATTGCGTGTTCGTCTTCGAAGGAAAAATTATGAAGACGATTTTTGAGCCTGTCCGCGAAAGGAGATCGTGGAAACATAGACAAATGCAAGAATTTTATGAGCTGATGCAACCGAAGATTGTTCAAAAACTGAAGCGCGGGAAATAAGATTAGCACGCCCCATTGCTAGGAGACAAGTCACCTCTAACGCAAAAGCCGTGCATATGGGAAGACCTGATGGTACTCTTCCAGTCGGAAGACTCAGAAAGCGATGGATGAGCTACATGAAGACCTTTGCCAGCTGTGAGTCACAACAAATGGATCCAAACTGCACAAAGTCATCTATGGAGGAACCACTGAGGTCGGCACATCATCTACACGGTTCTCGATCGACGATTTGATGATGCTGCTGCTGCTGCGAGGTAAGCAACAATGGCGCCGGCACAGCTTGTTGATGCCAGTGCCTATTAATTTTAATTGTAGATTACAGCACTGAGGATGGTTTTGCGGATAATGGAACAAAAAAGTACGACCAATGCTGTTTCTCCTTCCACTTATATTCATTATCTGGTCGTGGTGCACGAAACACTCCATGGAGTCGCCAATCCATACTGTATCTTATTAAGCGTACTACGATATTCCAAAGAATTATGCAAGCTGTAAGTCATTTTGTCTTGAAAATTGTGAAGCTTGTGCCATAACAGTAAAATCGATGACAAATGAACGGGACGAAAATTTTCTAAATATCTGCAAGGCACTATGGCTAGTTGCCAATTTACTCCAATGCAGTATTCTCCAAGGGCTTTCTGCTGATGCACTGTACGCTGCTTGTAGTTCTGACAAGGGGAAGGCCTCGCAGACGGCCTACCGATTCGGCTCAGATTTGGCAGGTCGCTTGTGTACAACCTATAACTAAGGAATGTAAGACTTTTTGGGTCAACATCCCCGCGTTTTTGAGAAAATCACCCCTAAAGGTTATTACGTGCGATAGACTCAAAATTGGCGGGATCGATAGATAATTGTAAATAGAGCATTTTTGATCATCAGGTGTGGGGTCCGAAAACGCATACTTTTCCAGAAATCGAGAAAAGAAACTTTTACAACTGCCGCTTCTGTAACCACATGGTTAACGCTTGACGTCGACAGCGCCGATAGCGCAGCGGCCAAGGTAACTGGCTGGGAATCGGAAAACCGGGGTTCGAATCCTGAAGAAACCTACCGGATGTTATTGTTTTCGTTTGTATTTTTCCATGTCTCAATTGATAGACACAGGAGGGTTAATAAGGTAAGTAAATCAATAAGCAATAATGATAAGGTAGGCAAATTTCCCAAACGCCGTGATTTTGTAAAGTATCCAACTTTTAAGCCTTCTCACATGAAACAACTCCGAGTAAAAGCGCTGCGACTTCCTCACGAGGGATCACAGATAGCCAACCGTGCGTCGCTTATTTACAGCGATGCACGGGATAGAATGCACGCGGGGAGAGTTATGTTGTCCCGGCTGCCTCTTCGTCATATCATAGAGAAGGAACAGTGTAGCTGTCAGAAGATTGCATTCATTAGATGCTCTTGGTTTGTTTGCAATGTTTATATGACAAGTACCATCCATCTAGTTGTTCGAAGGGAAGTGAGGACACGTAACAGTGACTGGAAAAGCCATTATAAAGTGACCTGGAGTAACATTTTAGTTGTTCACTATCCCAAGAGGCTTCAGAAATTTATTTGCCCACTTTATCATTATAATTCCTTGTTGATTTACTTACCTTATTAACCCTCCTGTCTATCAATTGAGATAAAAATACAAACCAAAAGAATAACATCCACTACGTTTCTTAACAAAAAATAAATAAAAAGTGGTTCAAATGGCTCTGAGAACTGTGCCACTTAATAACTGAGGTCATCAGTCCCCTAGAACGTAGAACTACTTAAACCTAACCAACCTAAGGACATCACACACATCCATGCACGAGGCAGGATTCGAACCTGCGACCGTAGCAGTTGCGCGGTTCCGGACTGAAGCGTCTATAACCGCTTGGCCACTGCGGCCGGCCAGTTTCTTCAAGATTCGCAGCCAGTTACCCTGGCCGTTGCGCTATCGGTGCTGTCGGCGAAAAGCGTTGTCCATGTGGGTACAGAAGCGTCAGTACAACAGCTGTACCATAATTCCTGTCACCCTGCACTCCAATTGAACAGGTACGATAACAAATAATGTCTGTCGTACTAGGATTCTAAGCCTAATAAAGGGTTATCACTCCCTCGTACTATAGCAATAGTTAACCAACTATTACCAGTAACAACCTCTGTAGTTGTACAAGAAAAATTAATCTCGCTCCTACAAACGTAATTGGTCCATCAAGTAGCTCTTCTTGTGCTACATTATTAGGAGTCATAGTAAATGTGTCCACGGCCTTACCTCGATTTCGGGAAAAGTATGCGTTTTCGGACTCCACACATGATGTATTCTCATTGTAACAATTATTTACTGCATTTTAAATAGTTACATTTCTGCAGACCCAGGCAGCAATGAGACAGGCAAGATGTAACTGGTACTGCATGTCATGAATTTGGTTGGTCTTTTAGTAACATCAGTGGAATAGTATTTAGGTAAAAAATTGCTTTCCCTCCTGTGTCAATCTTCGTCTGATTTGTGTTAATGATCTGCCTGCAGTTGTGAATGGTGTGGAGTGCAATTTCACCATGTTTGTCCATGACAACACCCTTTCCGAGTTTCACATCACACTTTGCATCTTGTTGGTCAGATACGGCATATGGTATTCTGTCTGGGAAGTATTGGCCGTCTGAAAGCCTTTTATTAATTCAGTGACACACGGACAGAGGACATTGCTGTGTACGTTGAAGAGAAGTTCTCATTAGGCACATTGAATGGGAGATTACTGAAGCATTACTGCTGACCTCTGATGGATTTGATGCAATGAGGTATATAATTGTAAGTTTACCTACAGATTGTAGGGGAATGTTATTAAGTGATGGAGATAGTCGTGTGATTAATAGGAGCAGTGAATTTGAAAGTGAGGATATCGTCATTGATGCTGTCACTGCTGTTATCGTGCGACTTCTTGCAGTGGCTATCTATTTCAAGAACGTTTGTTTCCAACAACTAGTTATGGTTGTTTTGATCTTGTGTAAAGACATGTGTGTGATGTATGTTTTTCTTTGATGGGCATTTGACATCCAGTAAATGTCTGCGTCTGAAATTATTTAACGTCAGTGGGCACCGACTGGAGGTTAACGGCTGTTAGCAATATTGAGCCCCATAGTGGATGGGAGCTACTTGTGTTGTTGGAAATGGTTTGGTCAGAGTAAGCTACGTAGCGTTCTGTTAAACCTCGTTTTTCCTGTGTTTGAAAGATTTGTTATTGCATTTGATGTACCATAACCTTCAACATTGCCTTAGCTCCAAGCTGTGTTAACAGCAGTAATATTTTAATTCATTCTTTATTATTTGCTGAATTGCATGCCTCTCATTCGTTGACTTCGTTTACATGATTAACTTGTGATTTAGAAAACAGGTTTTGTCTCTGTGTTCAAAGAACTTCCAAAATTTGAAGGATTTGTGTTGGTCAACTGTATTCATATGAATTCTCGTAATTTCATGCTCTTAATTCGACTCTTGACGTACAAATTTGGAAATATATTTAGTTATATTAGAACAAATAAACCCCCAGTCACAAATATTAAGTCAAAATTGACCTGGTTTCGACGCTACTATGTGCGTCGTCTTCAGAATTAGACTAACTGTTCTAAAACATTAGGTATGTAGTACATTAATAAAATTAAAGTTTGTACTGCCTGAAAAGATTCAGTTCTTACAAGTCACATTAAAAAAATCTGAGCCAGAAAGGCGACATAATGAACAGTTGAGAGACAGCAAGCCGCTAAGGGCTGCTCGTACTGTGAACAAGGGTGTTTTAATAAAGGTTGTGAAGTGTTACTCTTCTTTTTGAGACAAAGTTCTCACTCCAGATACAGCTTGGCATGCATTGCTGTTAGGTCCTTTCTGGCCCCACCTAAGCAAGTTAAGTGTTACGCAATTTCCAACAAGTCACAGAAAGCCAGATTAATACAATGACAGTCAACAGGCAGCAGTTGAGTGTGTTGGTAGCACCACATTCCTGGGCATTTAAATCAACAACTACACTGGGAACGTCTCATTCTTCAGAGGTTGACGAAAGTGCTCAGCCACTTTTGCATCATGAATGCTTTCTCGCGTTGGAGACGGTAAGGTAGCAGAAGTAGGTCAGTTTGTTTCTGTACACTATGACATCATACAGCACAATCTTCTGAACCACGCGATTTCTTCCCCGGACTTGACTGCTTCGAGAAGTAGTGGACTCTTCTTTAAAAGAAGTACAAGAACCTCCTGTTTCAAGTATTCCCAGCTGGCTAAACGATTTGCCAGTGCTGCTCAGTACATTTCTGATTTTTTGCTGTCGAAGAGTCCATTGTCTCTGAACAAAACTCGTTCATTTGGTGTCACACATGTGAAATGCTGACAGTTACTTAACCTGTCATTGCTCAGTATGCTGCTCTGTAACTTTGTAACCTCGTTCTCACTGAGCTTAAAAGGTTGTGGAATATTACTCCAAAAGTAAACTGCACCATTGTCCCCCACCACTTGTAATGTCCCCACAGAAAATACCCTCCACCACACAATCATTTTCAGTCATACCATCCACATTCATTCACTTTGGAAAAGTTATCTGATCTGATTTCCTCGTAATATATGCGGCGACAGCTCGTCGACGCCAAAGTATTTTCTAGTGCGTTTATTCTTTGAAATAACATATGCATATATGCATTCTCCATGGTTGTTGGAGTGGCAAGGAGGCCAGGTTCTGGAGTATCTGTTGAGGGATTGACGTGTTTCTGAGAGATACATATTCTGCTTTTCTTCTCGCTAATGCGAGCCAATTAACATTTGTGCCGCTAGCGGTTTGTTTGAAGAGAAAGAGACTGTAAACGGAAAATTAAGACGTGGAATCACCGGAGATCTGGACATGTAATGGAGATGGATTTAATACACGATTTCCTCCATAAATAATGTTTGTGACTTTTTGTGTGGAGTGAATGAACGAATGAGTTTTTTCTGAATCATTAGATGATCACGTTGGCCCTGTAATTAGTGGGGAAGTTTCAGCTGTGTCGAAGAGAGCCTGCAATTACTGAGTGTGTTAAATCGTCCAAAAAGGCTTCGTACACATCTGGAATTCGCAATCTTTCGTAAAAGGAACAAACTGTCCATATGATTGATTCTCCCGACTGACTGCAGTGTAACAGTAATAATAAATTTAAAGATCTCTTACAGCAAGCCAGCCGCTGATTACCAAGAAGAATGACTCCAAAGATTCTGTTTGGCTGATTTCACGTAATGAAAAATTATATTAAAAACTTTACATAGATAAAGGGGAGACAGAGAGAGAGCGCGAGTGAAAATAGAGATAATACTAATAATCCTCCATTAGTCTAATTTTTCGCCTGTCTTATCACGGATCAGCCGAGAACTGGGAGGGCCTTACTTTACTGTATAGACTTGTGTGAAGGTGAAGGGATTTTAAAGGCAACAGATACACGTCTATACAGACAATACACAGAGATAGCGGCTAGCTGCGATCATCATCTATTCTTACATAAAGAAACGGCAACTCATTATCCGAACATTTAAAAATGTTAAACACGCATTCTACTCTGCTGAGCAGCATGTGATACGACACCTTGCCTAAGGTAAGATGAAGCTTGCGAGCTTCACAATTGACAGCTGTTTCCGGGCTAGATGTAACTTCACATCTGTAGGTGATACCTGAAAGATTCCTACATGTGACCCCCGCATGGTGTTAGGAAAGCAACACACCTGCCTACTAGACAATAGCTGTCTGTATCAATGTATGCGAAGACCTTATGAAACAGAGAAAGAAAGACTCACCAGTACAGTTACACGGGCACACACCTAGGAGAAAGGGGGCAGCTATTTGTGTCGGATGAACAACGAGAGCATTAGAGAGACTGTACAGAACATACTGTTGAGAAGCAACCATGTCCCGTCCTGCAGTGAAGTCGTGCAGGTAACCGATCAGCTACTCACTAGAGGAGAAAATACTGTGATACGATATTGGTGGGGCGACGAACAGCGTGCCTACCGAGTAGTCAACGCGACTAGAATAGAAATAATTAGCTGCTAACCAACTCACTACACCATTAAGTTACCACCAAAATTGGGTAAGTAACCCTAACTAGTGTCTACGACCTCTTCCCTTGGCTGATATGTTCTTCAAACATACTGACACCACACTCTTCGTAGCAACTGCCACCACATGCAATGACGTTATCAATTCACTGGTACCATCTATGCAGCTTTCCTGAAGTAGGCAGTATTGTATTCAATGCTGAAGACTGCACTGCCTTCATTCAAGCAGCTTGGATCTAGAGCACGACACAAACATCCGCTCTGCCGGTGCTGACGGAATACCATCGCTTTGTCACAACTAAATTGCCAGATTCCCCTCATATTCAGTACTACCTGGTGCAGTAGAAATCGGGGGAACTATCCCATTGGTAATGTGAATTCCTCTGTCCAAAGGGAACCTAGTAACAGCTAGTTGGACTGATTTCCTGTAAAACCTAGAATGCCTCAGCTCAATTCCTCTATCTGCCAATAACGCCATCAGCATCGTGAGTGCAGTTACCGTAACACCAAAGAAGCATATACCCTGAGGTTATAGAGAGAATTTATTCTTTGCTGACAAGACATGTGACATATTCCTGTCAGAAGAAAGGTGTGCACCGGAGATACTACAACTCAGGACCTTTGCCTTTAGTGTTGAAGTGCTCTACAGACTGTTACAGGCACGCTCCAGCAACGTTTCCAAACTAACTTCATCGCCCCCTTCTATAGAATTCTGGAACGCGAATTGCTAATCAAGATTGGTTCGGATGTACACCAAGCCGGCTTTCGCCCCCACACGAAACTGTGTGCCAAGTCTGGGCCCTCATCACATACTCTAGCAAACTTGTTGAAGGTAATGGAAACATTTACCTTCATTTATTTATGAGCAATCTACTATGTCGTCTGGATACAGGACCTACTATATGAAGTGATGCAGATAATCCCAAATCAAAACAAAGCTTGTTGCAACCATGTTTTGTGACCTATCACATCACTATAGCAAAATGAGTAGCTAGGAATTCCTCCAAATTGGCTCACCTGAAGCGCAGTATTAGTCCCACTGAAGTTAACGCATTACATCGTGGATGCGCCAGAAACAGCTTTTAAGAAATTTGGTTACGCTGCCGATTGGGTCATAGGAACAAGGCACAATTTTTCTTAAAATATGGAAGACGTCCTGACATCTACTTTGTCTACACTGACAATACTTCTGGCAACAGAAGTTACTCTGTGCCTGTCCTTGGAACACCGGGACTCTGGACAAAGGCCAACAACCTGAAATTGACCTAAATATCTTTCCTCCCTTGGCCACGCAATGCGAGGAAAGCAAAAAACAAGCTCCAGAACGATATTTTCACTCTGCAGCGGAGTGTGCACTGATATGAAACTTCCTGGCAGACTAAAACCGTGTGCCCGACCGACACTAACTCGGCACCTTTGCCCTACGCGGGCAAGTTCTCTACCATCTGAGCTACCCAAGCAGAACCCGTCCTCGCAGCGTCACTTCTGCCAGTAACTCCTCTCCTACCCTCCTAACTTCACTGAAACTCTCCTGCAGATCTTTCAAAACTAGCACTCCTGGGTGAAAGGATATTTTAGCCACAGCCTGGAGGATATTTCCAGAAGCGAATTTCACTCTGCAAGATAGCTTCTGTGAAGTTTGGAAGGTAGAAGACGAGGTACTGGCGGATTTGAAGCTGCGAGGATGGGTCTTGAGTCGTGCCTGGGTAGCCGAGATGGTACAGCACTTGCCCATGGAAGGCAAAGGTCCCGAGTTCGAGTCTCGGTCCGGCACACAGCTTTAATCTGCCAGGAAGTTTCTTATCCAGATCATGCCACACGAGTGGCGCGCACTGAAACTCTGAAGGATGGTATAAGTGTTACGTGGCGCAGCACAGAGTTTAATGAAGAGGATCTCTCCACTTTGGTACGTCGTTATTTGAATGATTGAGGATGTAATGACGGTTTGTTGTGAAAAATTACTGAAAAATGCCATAAACTGTTAGCACTGGATCGTGTAGTCTTCCGACACGTTTGGTAATTTGTTCAACATGGAGCTGTTAACATCGGAATTCGCGATGTCTCGAAGCCTCAGTGGATCCGAAATTCAGTGTCATTAGTAGTATCGTTTCGGTGATGTGAGTTTGTTTCGTAGATGTTTAAAAGCTTCCAGCTTTTTCACCGTGTTGAAGTCTACACACAGGGCTCGAGACATGCATATGCATATCCCATGTTAGTCAATCTGTCTCGGCGACTCACCCGGCCTTGTGCATGCGAGCCTGCCTGACAGCTGATGTTAGGACACCTGGGGCAGACAGCCTTTGCATACTCTGACCTAAATAGCACTGCCTATTAGAACTGTGGTAAGAATTTTATGTGAACCATTGAAATGATCGACGAAGAGCGCTTTCGCCACTCTTAACAATTTTCGTGTTGTAATCGTCGGCTGTCTTCTCTTCTCTGTGGGCGCACTGTGTGATCATGTCTGCTGCTTAGTTGGCAACACCTGACTGGCCACATTTCTCAGCATCTCGCCTCTAGCCACACCTCTACACCATTTTGAAACAACACTACAGAAAAATATAGAACGACTAAGTTTCATTTAACAATCACTATACAGATTGTAAATATATATGTAACGGTTAGACAAAAATCTACATTTTACTGTGATGTCAACCATAACATATTTTGGGCCTGTTAAAATTTCAGTTTTGTGACTACGTAGTTGCTGAGGTATTTTATACCTAAATTTTCTTTCAATATCTTCTTTTAGTGCATGTAATTTGTAATATAGTGAACATATGTACTTATTTTTTATTTTTTGTGTTATTTCAGTGCAATGAAAACCGAAGAACATTCCCAATAACAAAAATAAAATCAAGACCGAAACAAAATTCAATTCGAACTAAAAGTGGGGCCTTGTGTAAGCTAGGCCATATGTCAAGTGACAGTGGTAAGTATGTCTAAGGTTATGTATCTTACTTTGAAGGAACTACAAGTCTCTGGGAAAGAGCATTGGAAATTTTCTTGTATATCTGATTCTGGCACAATAGAAATATATACGAGTGAAGGCGACTACTGACAAATGAAATTCATTGAGTTTTTGATAATACTTAGTTACGATGTTGCATTCGTGCATATGCGAAGAAATACAGAGGGAAAATTGGAAGATACGAATTAAATTAACATATGCACATACTTCTATGTTCTATTGTTAACGCTTCATTACATCTGTAGCGTTGTGTCAACAGACTGGAATTAGAGCTTCCTGATGCTAAATTCGAGTTGTGAAGTGATCTTGCCAAATCCCAGTACGGGTGCCTGAAATTACAAGCTGGAATATTTTCAGTCTAGGGAAGTTGAGGGAAAAGAATGAAAGCTCTGAAAAGTAACAGACCATAGAAATAGGTAGGTAGTGTGTGTGTGGTAGAGCCATGTGTGGTTTGGTGGCAGATTCTTATCCTAACTTGTACAATCCTAGATCTGTCTGTGCTGGAAAGTGCCACAAGAAACTTCACAGTCTGTCCTGGAGGCAGTAACGTAAATCCGGCAAGCTGTCATCTGAATCCCCCATGGCATCAGTTATGGTGCCTACGTAGGATCACATACACTGTGCTCATAAATCGCACACTGGCCTCGTCGTATGACCTCCCTGTCCCAGATTCTACGTTTTCCACCACACAGTCATGTTGCCCCAGCTTAAAAGCAGTACCTATGACTTTTCAGTGTCCCAGTTGCTATCGAGTTCAACTTTCTTATGTGCCTGTTGGTGATATTGTGGTCGTGTGAAACTACTATTGGTATCTCGACTTCTTTGTGAGTATAGTATGACAAATGATCCCTATTGCCTCAAATAATATTCACTTATCATTGAAGACTGCTCGTGTCATACAATTTGTTGACCACTTCATCAGCTACTCTCATGTATCTGTTTCATGGTATATGAGTATTTTTGTTTTATTAGGTTGTGTGATGAATTAAGGAACTTGCCTAGAACTAATCTTAGTAACGACCTTTGCCGTTCATTTTTTTTAACCTGAGAATCCTATTAATATTTCGAAAGTTAATTTCTAATATTAACTTTCTCCATATTTCTTTGTATCATGAATCACATTCTCCCTAGTCTGGTCATTTTAACAGCTTCATAATACGAGTGTGCTTTGGATTTCATCGCTTTTTCCCCCTTTATAAAAAATTAGAATTTATTTTCCATAAACCAAAAAATCAGTAACACAAGAGATGGTACAAGCATCAGCTACCCATGTGCAACTGCTATCTTAAAAAGAAAAATGTCCAATTAGAGCAATTTTCCTATTCTGACTGAGTATAGTAATTCATATAATGGAATTTATGCTTTATTATAGATATGACATTCAGTTTGCGCTGCTATAAAATTAAGTTAGTAATATGTTTTTGTTCTTTACTTTTCTCCATATAATGTAGCAGATGTGTATTAGTGCCTTTTCCAGTTCATTTTTGTGTCAGTTGTTAAAAATGAAAAGGTCACAATACGCACTCGGGTGAAATTAGTTCACAATGAATGTCTGACGTTGGAAACTAGGGTGGAATTGGGTGCCACTGACATCAAAAACTGCTGAACCTGGCCTTTCTTCATGTATCGACACCTTGCCATTGAAGTTCGCCCTTACACTACTACAGTGAACTTCAGTAACGATGAAGAACAAGCGGCTGAATTGGAATCCACGTCTTTTATTCTTGCTACCAGTTTTGACACCAAATGGAGTCATCTTCAGGCCTCAAGCGTGAACTGCCATTCACAACCGTTAATGTGTTGTGAATGGCAAGTTACTCTTGGGGCCTGAGGATGACTAGATACCAAGCGAACTGGTAGCCAGATTAAACGACATCGATTCCAACACAGCCGCAGGCTTTTCTACTATTCAAGTACTTAATGTCCGTCTGAAGTGATGGGTTACCAGCGACATTACAGACGAAGGTCGTACGTATCTTTGTATCGAAGTTCAAAATTATGGCCGGAGTAATACTTTTATTCCGTTGCGTTGCGCGGTTTTAGTCCATGTCACGTATTTGTGCTGTGTGAGAAATGTTCCAGATGTCATAGAGGGTTTTCTTTATGTTAGTGCCTGCTACTGTTTAATCGTCTGATGTAACCACTTGTAAAAAACCGAAGTTCTAAACAGTTTTTGTGGATATTGTAATAAATAGCACTGTCGATGTTGAAATTCGTACGACACTGATCCTACAACAAACGTTTAACGGGAAGTTTACCACCTGTGAAGTGCGAGCACACGAGAAGTGTGAGCAAGTAACAAGTCAGGAATGGATATTAAACGTTTTGTAATTGTGAACAGTGGCCTACTGCTTTTAGCCAGTTGCACAGCAATTCATCAGACAACGCTGATGAAATAATTGTTAACAAGCGATGGGAAGAAATAAGGACCTCTGTAACTAAAGCAGGTGAAGAAATTCAAGGAGACAAAAAGCTAACTAAGAAGAGTTGTATCAATGAGACATGTGAACAAGCTGTGAAGGCCAGGAAGAGAACAAGGACGGTACACATCCTGGACAGTATGTGCCGAACAACAGGAAGCAGGCAAAACCTTAAGAATAGAAACGAACAGGATTCGGAGATAATTCCTATACTGTATATGTCCAAGGCAATATTATTAACTTTAAAAGTGAAATCTGTGTGGATGCCTTTTTCCCAGCAGAACAGAGCCAGCAGCAAAGGATGCCGATGTTATACATTAGAGGCACTTTCTATGGGTATCCAATGGAAGCCCTACTTAGTACAGGTGCGGTATGGCTATTGCTCCTCCCCCCCCCCCCCCCCTTCCCGCTTTGGGAGTCTTTTCGTTGTGCGCCTACCTGTGACTCGGCATCTCTGCTGTATTATTATTATTATCGTATCGTCTATTAATATCTTCAATATTTATGTATTAAATGTACTAATGGATATAGCCTGCGTCTGAAGGTTACATTACTGTGTAAAAATTTTAAGTAACTGGTTGAGAATTTCTCAAAATGACTTCTTTTCTTTGTACATTAATATAGGTGGTATGTCATGGTTCAGTTATTGTTTCTAACATTTTTCACCCTACCTCGAAACTTAAAAAAGCTTAGATGGTTCTCCTGACACTAGTTTCTTGCTATCTTCCTGACAGGAGCCAAAACAGCTAGCATATCAGTGATGCTCATTGAGCGATGGGGTTTGGGCTGCCATGTGGGTGAGCCCTGGCCTGACAACCAAGGTGTGCAGGGAGTAATCTGCTTCGTCCGCCAGGTGATTAAGTCTGTCGGGCAGTGGCGTATTCCTTGTATTTATCCTCGAGAGTTATTAAATGCTGAAGACACACGGAGTGCCTTTCCACGTGAGAACTATACAAAGGTTCAAGGAGAAACCGCAAACATAACTCAAGATGGAGACAGAGCAATGAGGAAACAGAAGGATAATAAGGTACCACGAAAAGATATGGTAATGGCAGAGATGTTGAAGGCAGGAGAAGGAACTCTTCAGAAAGAGCTATACAATCTCATAAGAAATCCCAGAGGAGTGGAAATCACCCGCCATCCTCCCACTGCATCAAAAGAACAGTAAGAGAGATTGTACGAAGTACAGAGCCATTTCTGTACTAAGTGTACCTTATGAAGTTTTATCTTTAATAATACTTGAGAAACTAACGCCACTTGCAAAATATGTTGTAGGAATTCCCAGGCAGGCTTCCAGGAAGTACGATCGACCATCAATCGAATATTCACCACGAGACAAATCTGGGTTAAGTGCTGGGGATGCAACCATCTGTTTCTGGTAACGCTCGTGGCCTTCTCAAAGGGTTGTGGCAGTATCCTCAGGTTCAGTATGTAAAATATCCTGAGGGAGCTTAGTATACGCATTACGTTAATAAATGTGGTCAAGGTGTGCACAGCAGAGATGAAAGCCAAAGTCAAATACCGAGAGGAGCTGTCCAAGGAGTTACAGATCAGAACGGGTGATAGACAAGGTGGTATTTCACTACTATTCGACCTGGTCCCAAAGAAAGTAATCCGAGAAATAGAGGAAAAAGAAGGGGTGACACTAAATGGTAGGACAGATTTATTGTGTTATGCAGAAGACAGCGCAGTTCTAGCAGAATCAGTGGAAGAGACAGCAGAAACTGTAGAGGACCTAGCACAAGGTACAAGAAAGTTCGGGGTACGGATTAATACCGGAAAGACTGAGGTCATATCTTGGAGGTATAAATAGAAGCCCCTAATGACATCCTATTACAGGCAGGGATATCGATATTTGCTCAAGTGGAAAATCTTCAATAGCTCTGCAACAGTTCAACAGGTGAAATAATTTGAAATGGGGGAAAAAAACCAACGTATTCTGAATGGGTCTAAAACTGATTTCAGTATAAAGCAGATAATATCATCCAAGGATGTCACGTAAGACCGAACTGAACACCTACTATGCCATTAAAGTGCCGGTATTATTGTATGGGACCTAAGCCTGAAGCCCAACAAGGAAGAATGAAGCAACCTTGGGTCTTTGAAAGAATAATTATGACGACGGGCTTTAGGCCAGTCCATGAAGAGAGAGTAATATCGCTTGGCCCTGCTAGCTACTGGATGTGAACCGATCGGTTCAACATTCTTGCTATTGTTATTGGTTTAATTTTCGTGTATCTCGCAAGGTGGTGCTTTTCGTCTGCGTGAGCGACATCGTTATTCCTTTACTCCGCATTGCACCATGGCGAGCGAAAGAAAGTAAGAAAATCGGGATGTGAGAGGACTCACACCAACCCACACACCCGAGGGAGGAGTCGAACCTCCTACGTGGGGGAGCGTTAGGACCGTGACAAGGCGGCCTGGGCTATCCAGTCTTTACGTGGAGTCCAGTAACGGCCGGAATACAGTCCGTTGCATTTCATAAGTAACCCGTTGTATTTAATTTTCATCGAAAGATTCTGTGATGGACTATTATGTACTACAAACTAGTATAGGACTTCGAATATTTCGTGGTCGATGTTTACTCTAGTACCTGCTTCAATAAATGGTCAAAAGCACAGAGAAAGTTTTCCCTGCTAGAAGATTCATTTCACTCGCAGACGATCATCGAATAACGAAATGGGAATGGTTGTGTTCCAATTCGAGAAGATCCTATGGAAGTTCTATCTCACATTACACCACAAGAGTAACTTTTCAACATATACGAAATGACGTATGATCTGGGAATAGTTGACACCGATCAAATGGATGTTCCTCACAGACACACGAACAGGGCCACTGCACGCACCAGTTCAGTAACATCGAGATTAATATTACCAGCTTGAACACAATTTCTTTCTTGCTGCAGCAGAAGTAGTTGTTTGTTTCGCGAATTACACATTTGTAATGGCTGACGACCCGGACTGTCCCTGCTACTCCTTATCCACTACCCAGTCTTCCAGTTGCTGCTTCAACTGCTGGGTTGTCTCTTTGGAACTTTTGTTCCATTCGCCCTTCACATCCGGACGCTAATTGCGTGTTCGTCTTTGAAGGAAAAATTATGAAGACGATTTTTGAGCGTGTCCACGAAAGGAGATCGTGGAAACATAGACAAATCCAAGAATTTTATGAGCTGATGCAACCGAAGATTGTTCAAAAACTGAAAGCGCGGGAAATAAGATTAGCACGCCCCATTGCTAGGAGACAAGTCACCTCTAACGCAAAAACAGTGCATATGGGAAGACCTGATGGTACTCGTCCAATCGGAAGACTCAGAAAGCGATGGATGAGATACATGAAGACCTTTGCCAGCTGTGGGTCACAACAAATGGATCCAAACTGCACAAGGTCGTCATCTATGGAGGAACATTGTGCGGTCGACACATCACCTACACGGTTCTCGATCGTCGATTTGATGATGATGATGCGAGGTAAGCAACAACGGTGCCGGCACAGCTTGTTGCTGCCAGTGTCTACCAATTTTAATTGTAGATTACAGCACTGAGGATGGTCACTCGATTTTGCGGATAATAAAACAAAAAAATACGACCAATGCTGTTTCTCCTTCCACTTATATTC